>NC_142063.1:93729131-93892881 GCF_059756535.1 Pantherophis guttatus | reverse complement strand
AACTATGGTATGTGCTGATACTATAATATGTTTAATGTTGATATCAACACTGAAAATGATATTGATAACTATAACATTTATTTTCTTACCCTGGTAATCTTGGTTTGCATCTTCTTTGGCACAGATAATAAATAAGCAATCCAAGTATTATCAATAGTACTCCAATTGCAATCAATCCAGTCAAAAGTCCTATAACGTCAATCTTCTCTACTGCTTTGCCGTCTGCACATAAAGGAAAGACTGTTAAGTGTATTCAACCATCTCAGTGTTTCCTGATCTACCCTAAATCACATTTTAATCCAGTATTGCCAGAAAAGAGCCTTGATAGTACAGTGGTTTAGTGTACCCTGTTATTAACACAGCTGCCTGCAATTTCTGCTGGTTCGAATCTCTCCAAGGCTCAAGGTTGACTCAGCCTTCCATCCTTTCTAAGGTAGGTGAAATGAGGACCCAGTTTGTGGGGGCAATAAGCTGACTTTGTATAAAATATACAAAAGAATGAAGGCTATTGCTTAACGCATTGTAAGCCGCCCTGAGTCTCCGGAGAAGGGCGGCATATAAATCAAATTAAAAAAAAAAAATGTGATCACAGTATGCTAATAAATATAAGGAACAAATTCCTTAAGTTATTCCCTAGATTTATAAAAGTAATATCCATTATGTATGTTTTGAAGTACAATTAAATGCTAAAGAATTAGGTGACAAGTAACAGTCAGAGGTGACTTCTGTACGAGAAATTCTCAAAACTTGCTGAAACCCAATAACTTATTCATGGAGGTAATGTGACTAGTTTTAACAGGCTTTTACATGTGTGTGTGTGTGTGTGTGTATGAGAGGGAGAAGGAGGGAAGAGAGAGAGGGAGGGAGAGTGGGAGAGAGAGAGAGTGAGAGATGGTTGTCTTATTTTTTTTCTATGCTTCCATTTCTAGGAAATTTTGGTGATTTTGTATGACAATTTTCTGGCTTTTAGGCAGGAAGATCCAAAGATCCTTTCTATGGGGTGTAAGTAGAACTCTCATTGACTCCTGCAGCAATAGGTCATGTCCCATAAAGTACCTTAACCTTTACTCAGTCAACACAAAAAATTCCTTCTTTGCTCCAGCTGAAGGTTCTTTGAAGAATATCTAAAAACTGCCCAACTGGATAGATTAGGACATGTCAGGAAATTCAACCTGACCAGTGGTAGCCTATCTTAAGTATCTTCTATTAAGAAATTCTTGGAAGGGGTCAACCAAAAAAGTTTTATATTGATATTCTTCAAATTTGCACCAGTAACTTAGGAAAGATTTGGGTAGGAGATTCAGATGGGGGAACACTACAAACTACTGTAGAAGCAGACATTTTGCTAACACAATGTTAAAATTTCTGGAAATGCTTAAAATTTCCATATATTAGTCCACAGATAATTCAGAAGTATATGACTTGCATGATCACAACAGAGCAGATAATGGCAGGAAATTAAACATCTGAGTTAACAAAACCTTGCCCTTCTATGCATTACCAGTTTGATAGAAAACACATTTCCATATATAAAATATAGCATCTAAAAGAGAAAATGCCAAGTCATAATACTGTAAATACACTTTTCTAATATAAATGTAATCATTTTTGCTGAAATAGTAGCGTCAACAATTCCTTTATTCTGCTGTGTCTATCAGAAGAACCACAACAAATTTCTTATTGAAGAAGAACACACTGATTACAGCTTGGATCTCGTCTGCTACATCCACTGAAAAAACAACCGTACTCAATCACAGACAGAAGAATAAACCAAGATACTATATGTCAAAATAATTTTAATACATCACTATGTTGTTTTTGTCTTACCTGTTTTTGAGCCAGGACCTCTAAGAGTATATTCAGACCAAAAAGACATCTAAGAAAACAAAAACAAATGTGCTTAGATTATGTCTACATGAGCCTGACCAAGTTTGGCTAATATATATATATATATTTTAAAGTAGACATATTTTGCCAGATCAACTTTTAATTGTACTTGCTTTCAAATGTTAAAACTAGACATTAACTATCTCAACTGATATTGATATTTTTGAATTTGAAATTTCAATTGTCTTTGATACTGGGGAAGAGGAAGACAGGAGAGACGTGATTTTATATTTTAAATAAATTATTTTGAGTCACTTTAGAAACAAATTGAAATAGTTGGATCGTGACAATTATTGAATTTTGTTCCCAGAATGTGACACATTTGTTGCACTGAACAGTGGTGTTTGTTTCTCAAAGCTCTGTTTATTTAATTTACATTCTGTCTTTATACTTGAGTGAATATTCAAAAACTATTGCAGGGATATTACATTTTACCAGCATCCAGGATACCATAATGTGATGCTGGAAAAAGGAAACTGTTTCCACAAGAAGCACATCTTTTCCTAGAAAAAGTACTGCATGGAATATGTATGAACACCGCTGGCATTAACTGATACTGTTTAGGATTTTTTCATATCATCCACATACGGTTTTTACAAATCACATCCTTAGTGCCGTCATACATTTGCAATATGGGTTGAGATCCATACTTTTCTAGATAAATATAAAAATATATATCCACATACCCACTACACATTTCAAATCCTTCTCTCTGTAAAACATAGACTGGTAAATGAAATGGTGGGTATCTTGACACTGCTAAAATGATCACACAAAGTTTGAATAACCAGTTTTCTTAGTCCCAAGAAAAATAAAGTAGGTATTCCTATTTCACATGTGTTTGGATTTATAGACATTCATGTGTATATTTGATGCCTGCTTTCTAAATGGGATGGTTTCCATTCCTGCATGACGGAACTTAGAATAACTTTGTCACTCTGAATCAGGGGTGAAATGCTCCCGGTTCGGACCGGATCGCTCGATCCGGTAGCGATGGCGGTGCGTGGTTCGGAGAACCGGTAGCAAAAATCCCTGCCCCCCCCCCATGCCCAGCTGAACCGCGTGATCATCAGAGGCTGTTTTTTTTACTTTTAAAAGCATTTTTTCTACAACTTCTTTGGCTGAAAAAATGCTTTTAAAAGTAAAAAAAACAAAACCCTCTGATGATCGCGCGGCTCAGCTGGGATCGGCAGAGCCTTTTAAAAGCAATTTTTCTACAACCTCTTGGGCCGAAGAGGTTGCAGAAAAAAAATGCTTTTAAAAGCCTCTGATGATCCCAGCTGAGTTGCCTGATCGTCAGAGGCTTTTAAAAGCATTTTTTTCTGCAACCTCTTCTGCCGAAAAATGCTTTTAAAAGTAAAAAAAAAAAGTTGGCCATGCCCACCCAGTCACATTAACCTCCCTCCCCACCAAGCCACGCCCACAGAACCGGTAGTAACAAATTTTACATTTCACCACTGCCCTGAATATACATTAATTGGTATAGATTAAAATGAAATTTCATTATATACAGCTCTCAAAGGATCAGTTCAAACAACTGAAGAACAAGATGACCAGGGCTAACTTAGAAGGCTTCATTATTAGGGTATATAAAAAAAGTTAACAGCTGCTCCTATGCAGAGTATGCTGTTGACTTGTTATCAATCAAAAGGCATCCACATGTCAAATGTTCAATAGCATTTGTAAGTTAAATAATTACTGTCTTTTTTGAATCTCCAAAAATTTCCCTTGCTTCCTCAAAATTGCATTGCTCTTCATAGCATTCTCTTTCAAGATCTCCTTGGGTTATTAGTTCAAAGTCAAATTGGTTGTATAGAAGATGTCGTCCAATGAATAAATTGGCTTTCTCTGCAAGGATGAATACTAAAATATAGTTAAAATAATGTTAATATCTTAGAATACCAAGGATTTGTTAGAATATTTAAAACTCCTCTCCACTTTGTTATATAATTCTTTGTATGCTCATTCTTTTATTACTGCTACATTGAGAAAGTCAAGATATCATTCAATGAATATTTTTAATCATGTTATACAGTCAGGTCCAGAAATATTGGGACATCGACACAATTCTAACATCTTTGGCTCTATACACCACCACAATGGAGTTGGAATGAAACAAACACAAAGTGCGTTAACTACAGACTGTCATCTTTAATTTGAGAGTATGTACATCCAACTCAGGTGAACGGTGTAGGACTTACAGCAGTTTGCATATGTGCCTCCCATTTGTTAAGGGACCAAAAGTAATGGGACAGAATAATAATCATAAATCAAACTTTCCCTTCTTAATACTTGGTTGAAAATCCTTTGCAGTCAATCACAGCCTGAAGTCTGGAACGCATAGACATAACCAGACACTGGGTTTCATCCCTGGTGATGCTCTGCCAGGCCTCTACTGCAACTGTCTTCAGTTCCTGCTTGTCTTGGGGCATTTTCCCTTCAGTTTTGTCTTCAGCAAGTGAAATGCATGCTCAATGGGATTCAGGTCAGGTGATTGACTTGGCCATTGCATAACATTCCACTTCTGTCCGTTCAAAAACTCTTTGGTTGCTTTTGCAGTATGCTTTGGGTCACTGTCCATCTGCACTGTGAAGCGCCGTCCAATGAGTTCTGCAGCATTTGGCTGAATGTGAGCAGATAATATTGCCCAAAACACTTCAGAATTCATCCTGGTGCTTTTGTCAGCAGTCACATCATCAATAAAGATAAAAGAACCAGTTCCATTGGCAGCCATACATGCCCACGCCATGACACTACCACCACCATGCTTCACTGATGAGGTGGTATGCTTAGGATCATGAGCAATTCCTTTCCTTCTCCATACTCTTCCCATCACTCTGGTACAAGTTGATCTTGGTCTCATCTGTCCATAGGATCTTGTTCCAGAACTGTGAAGGCTTTGTTAGATGTTGTTTGACAAACTCTAATCTGGCCTTCCTGTTTTTGAGGCTCACCAATGGTTTACATCTTGTGGTGAACCCTCTGTATTCACTCTGGTGAAGTCTTCTCTTGATTGTTGACTTTGACACACTTACACCTACCTCTTGGAGAGTGTTCTTGATCTGGCCAACTGTTGTGAAGGGTGTTTTCTTCACCAGGGAAAGAATTCTTCGGTCATCCACCACACTTATTTTCCGTGGTCTCCCAGGTCTTTTGGTGTTGCTGAGCTCACCGGTGCATTCCTTCTTTTTGAGAATGTTTCAAACAGTTGTTTTGGCCACGCCTAATGTTCTTACTAGCTCTCTGATGGGTTTGTTTTGTTTCTTCAGCCTAATGATGGCTTGCTTCACTGATAGTGACAGCTCTTTGAAGCTCATCTTGAGAGTTGACAGAAACAGCTTCCAAATGCAAATAGCACACTTGAAATGAACTCTGGGCCTTTTATCTGCACATTGTAATTGGGATAATAAGGGAATATCACATACCTAGCCATGGAACAGCTGAGAAGCCAATTGTCCCATTACTTTTGGTCCCTTAACAAGTGGGAGGCACATATACAAACTGCTGTAAATTGTACACCGTTCACCTGAGTTCGATGTACATACCCTCAAATTAAAGATGACAGTCTGCAGTTAACACACATTGTGTTTGTTTCATTCCAACTCCATTGTAGTGGTGTATAGAGCCAAAGATGCTAGAATTGTGTCGATGTCCCAATATTTCTGGACCTGACTGTATATTTTTAATCTACGATGTTTTCCAAATCACACCAGAAAACCATGTGGTCATTGTGGCTTAAATTATACATTATTTTTTCTACATTCCTGCAATCATGGCAGCATGAGAAAGATGCCAGATGCCGCCTACATGCCAGAACCCACTTTTTAGATTGTCATTTATTATTACCGAACTCTGTGAATTAAAGGATCTTTTACTTAAATATTATAAGATACAATACCATAAAAACACTTTAAAAAATACCTGCAGTTTCAAAAGATGCAAGACATAATTTTCTGACCAAACAAAACTATAGAAACAGAAGAGCTGATAAGCACAGTATTTTTTAATAGTCTCTTTTTAAAACTATCTCCATTTTTCTATAAAATGCAAAAGATGGGACAAGCTTTGTTTGGCAGCATTATTTTATTCATTGTTGCCTTCATTGACTTTTGTTATATTTTAACATATATAAGTGGATTTCCCAAGGAAAAAATACACTTACATTACTTGTTACTGTTAAGGCAAAAAGCTAATTGTTTTTAATCCCTATTTCATAGCACTGAAGGGAAATTTTATATAGGAAAGCTTATGTACTGCAGTGGGATGCCGATATCTTAATAACTGAACATAGATATTTTCTGATATTTAGGAAAATGTGACTATTTCCCATAATCAAGGAATACAGTTCTGTAAGACCACACGACTGGAATATATGGACATGGTACCCTAGATATCTGCTAGTTTCCAACTGCAAAAGGTCAACTTGGCCAAAAGTCAGAGAATGTTGGAGTTATAATCAAAGACATACAGATACTATGGATATGACTGTTCCTTAGCATGTCTTGTAGTTTAATCTTATTGAAACCCAGTATTACTTTTATATTTTAATTTTGCAAAGTCACTTAGCAGTAAAAATTGGAAGTCAAGTGTGGAATGTGTCTCCTGCAATTAGAGGTCTCAAAGCTGAGTTTCTATGTTTCTCAGTTTTGCCTTTATACCATGAGTGGCTGGCTTGTCTGAGAATTTAAGTGGTAAGGAGGTCACTTCTAGCTTGAGGAATGGAATCACCCCCTTACTGTAATGGTATCACCCACTTTTCCCTCAATTCCCCAGCCAACAAAACTATTGCAATTACTTTTTTTAAAGGGGGAAGAGGCAAAATCTCACCCAAGTCTAATTTTACAAAATATACCCATGTTCTTCCAATATCTATGTTACATTAGCATGCATCAATATAGATCTGTAAGGACTTTTAGAAGTGCATTATCTTTATCTAACTTACTTATTAGAAAAATATTGTAAAAAGATAATGAGCAGGAATTTATTAAAAAGAAGCTGAACTTGCCCAAAGAGCTATCAAATTTGGTAAGACTTGAGTCTGTCAAGGCAACTTTTTAAAAAGTTTAGGGATATGGTCAGCAGAAATATTGGCAAATTTCTATCATCTATTGGACAACTTGGCTTGATCTCAGAAAGGTAATGAGGTTACACCTGGTTAGTCCTTGAATTTGGTCTGTTTGATTTGTGCTTTTAAATCAGCCTTAAATCCTGGTGACTGTGGTAGCTGGACAGGACCCAGAAGTTTTCTTCACAATTTCAGAACTAGCTAGAAGCTGCAGACATACCTGATGAAGAAATCTGGTAAATGTTTGGCTATATTAAGGGATTATTAATGATGTTGGTGAATTGTACTTTCATTACAGGAAAATGATGTTCTAGGAAGGGTAGATCATATATTTATATAACTGGCTGTAACATATCATTGTGATGTTTAACAAAATATGCTAAAGAGAAATTGTCTGGGGAAAAACTGGTTTAAATCCAGAACAATTAATTTTTTGTTTCATTCTCTTATGATTATGACAAACCATTATTTGTGGAGATTATATACACGTGTGTGTGTGTGTGTATTACAATGACACTTGAACTCTGACTGAACCATTTTGAGCAACAACATTTAGATTAGGCTACAGTATACAATCATAATTTTACTTCGATTTTGTCCTTCATATTAGGATCAATTTTAATACAAAAATACAATAATTAATATAAATAAGTTACCTTCTTCTATTGCACCCTTTGATTCCTTGATTGGTATTGAGCAGTGAGGAAATGCAGACAAATTTATAAGCAGCTGAAATAGCAAAATGTAAAAAAATAACATAGCCTGGTGCCTGTCAAGAAAAGATTAATAGATTAGTCACTACAGACTTTAGAAAGGATTAATCTCGCTCTAAGAATATAAGACACAAGTTAGCACAAGTCAAGTACAATGAACGCTGCATTGGAAACAGGTTACAGAACTCTCACAAACTAGCCTAACCTGTACAACCATTGCGGTTTCATAATATAAATGGCATTAGACTGCTCCCAGAAATTACACAAGAATCAGAAGGAAAGAGGAATATAACCACTGAAGACATAGGCCAAGCATTTGTACACCCATCTGCTACCACATTTCCTTTGCATAGAATTTTGCATGGCAAAGTTGCCTGGCTCACAAAATCCCATTCACAGAGCAAGAGATACGGAACTACAGGGATGAAAGGACATACATGTAAATAGTTAATCAGCATTTTACTGAATGCTGTTAAACCAGAAAACATAGCCAAGAATTATGACCTGTCTATGGATTGACTGATTTCTCCTCTTTCAAAAATACTTTGGCTTCAACATACCCAGGTGCTGAAACACACACTTTCCTAAGAACCCAAGGGACGACTGCTTCCCAAGGACTCTTGGGCTAGCTGCAATTACAACAAGGTTTTTCGAGGCTGGCTGGTGGGGTTCCCAAGAGTTGACTGTATCAGAGCAACTCTGTGAGAAGGAAACGAAGACTTAGCTACGCCAACTAATAACTTCTTAGCTCTCTTTCTCAAGCTAACTTCGTTTTCGGCCAAATCGTAATTCTTAATGGTCAGAAACCCGATTCGGACGGGCAGCAAAAGGAAAGTAAGCGAGTACTTTAGGCAAGAGAAACGAAAACATCTTTCGGCTTAAATCACGCTACTCATCCGCCCTGGCCGACATGATTTAGAAGCAGAGCAAGTAATCGGACGGGCACAGCAAAAGTCCCAGAAAGACTTTTATCTCGTCACTCGAGGAAATCCCACGAGGGAATGAGAAAGGCTCAGTGATTTCCTTTTTGTTCACCTTCCCTCCCCCGAGTGGCCTTTCCGAGTGGGTATGGCCGCTTTCCGCGGCCTTACCTGTTGCGTTCAATGCTCAGATGTTAGAAGTCTCGTCCGCTCCCGCGAAGGCATCTTCTCTTCCCTAAACCCGCTTTCGATAATCTGCCTTTGTAACCGCCCACTTCAATTCCGGGAAGGCTCCGGAGGGTTGGAAAGAAGACTCAGCTGCGGAAGGGAGCGCATATTTAAACGTTTAAATCAGCTCCTAGTCAGTGTGCGAAACGAAGATTAATTTAACGTGATCAGAACTGTCTCCTGGGAAACAAGGCATTTTGCTGTCCTTGTTCCTCCCTTTGCGCAACACGTTCAACCCATGCTAGTCGGAAGTTGAATTCAGGTGGCCTTTTGCTGTGATTTGATACGACTGTAATTTCAAATAAGTTTAACACTCATTCAAGAGGTTGTTCGTACAATTGCAAAACGTTCCTAGCTACTAGCTGAAATAAACTACGATTTTATTTCTAATTCACTTTATATTGATTTGACTAGTATTTTGTCTATATTGTTGCCATGGCAATTTAACTTTTAAATTTAGGATGTATTCAAGCATGTCATGCTGTTTGAGGAACAATAAAATCTGGTCAGCATAAAATATAAACTGCTGGAATACTTCAGCCTTGTTGGACTAGGTTTTGCTCCTGTGAATGTGTTCTATGAAAAATATGAAATACATTACATTTTCTTGATGTCGCCAAATCTTCTGGAATTATTTACTAGTCCAGTTGAAAACACCACCAATAAACTTCTTTCCTGTACAATTTATATTAATCCAAAGACTGGAAATGCAGTGGTCACATACTGAATTATTTACATTAGCTCTGATAAATATGAGCATGTGTGATCTGCATTTTGTCCTTTGACCCACTGAAAATTTAATCAACAATGTTGTTTTAATTTAGTCGTGATATAAGGGCGAGTGTATACATAAAAGATAATGACATTTGCACCAATTATCTTTTGTGCAACTTTGTTGAATTATACAATGCTTGTAGACTAGCTGAATCAAATGTATTATGCTTGCTTTATGAATCAATTCCCTCCTTTATTCTGAAACATTTTAGGGTCATATTTTGGGTTATGTGTAGATTGAACTGGGCTAGGATATTGTTACTGTGGGATGTTGTCCTTTTCTACTGCCTTAGGTTGTTTTTCCATGGCTTTGCTTATATAGAAGGGTCAAGATTCAAGGTTGCTGTTTTGACTTACTCCAGATGGCTATGTTATGAGCAAACAAAGGCATTGTGATCAGTGGGCCCATCTTATCATCCTCCTTCTCTATGTATGGTTTTTTTTACACTTATGTTCACTGAGAACTGATTGGAATTGTAATGCCCTCTAGTGAAATTTTAAAGCAGTTGTGATTGTTTAATTGGATTCAGTTTACAGCAAAGTACTATAATTCCCTTATTGTATCCATTATTGATTCACAAGATACTTTCCGATATCTTTCATTTTTTAAAATTACGCTTATAAAGCAATTTAAAATACTCTAAATACTTTTAATGAGAGCCATTTTGCTGCAATGGTCATGGCATCAGGCTAGAAACTGGGAGACTGTGAATTCTAGTTCTGCCTTGAACACCAAGCCAGCTGGGTGATTTTGGACTAGTCACTTTCTCTTAGACCTAGGAAGGAGGCAATGACAAACCACTTTTGAAAAACCTTGTCACGAAAACTGCATGGACTCGTCCAGGCACCCTCAGAGAATTGGATATGATTGAATGGCAGATTTTTAAAAAAATATTATAAAATAAAATATACCAACAGCAGGTATCTCAATATAGTTCTATCTTGTAGGTATAGATTGATGGTATACAGTAGCTTATAAGGAGAATCAGTTTGGTGTACTGGATAATGTACCAGGCTGGAAACTTGGAAACCATGAGTTCTAGTTCTGCCTGAGCCACAAGCCCAGTTATAGGTTTGGGCAAGTTATTCTCTCTCAGCCCTAGGATATAACTGCCCATCTTACAAATATGATTCTCAAAAGCATCTTTGGTGTTACACTGTAGCTGTCTCACCAGTTCTCAATTTTTCTGAGATTGCAAAGGCTGTTTGACATGTTACCAAGGTTGCAACCAATCTCACCTCTCGAGGAATGATGCTCAACAGGGAGGACTTCAAAGCAGAAAAGGCCTGTCTCCTGGTTCCTGCCAGATATAACTCCTTAATAGACAGGACTTGCAGTATACGCCTTCCTGTCAGAACTGATGGGATGGGCATACATGATCAGAAAGAGGTGGTCTGTCAAAGCCTGATCCCATGCCACAAGGCCTTTAAAAGTCAAAATCAGTACCTTGAATTAGATGTACAATAAAACTGGCAACCAATGGAACTCACGGAGCAGAGTCACAATATGTGTCATTCTAGGAGCACACTTTAATTGTCCACACTGCTACATTTTGGACCAACTGAAGTTTCTAGATGCCCTTCAAGGACAGTCTGATGTAGAGCACATTACCGCAGTTGATCCAGGAAGTGACCATGATATGAGTGACCCTGAGCAGAGCTTCAGTCTTACCAGATAGACCAGTGGTGTCAAACTCGCATCATCATGGTGTCATCATGTGACTATCGGAAATTCCCCCCTTTGCTAAATTGGGTGGGGGCGGAGCCAGCACGTGACGCATCCGGCCTGCGGGTTGCAAATTTGACACCCCTGAGATAGACCAAAGAGGAAACATATCCAGATAAGCCAATTTTACTCTGTTGTAAAGCTACATTAACAGAATTTTTAAAGTCATCTCCTTTACAGCCCAAGAATTAGTCACTGCTGAGCCTCTTGTCCAGCTCACTATCGAGGTGCAAACTGTGCTGTCTCTTATCTGACCATTCCCTAGGTAGCATCTCTTCACCCTATCTCCCTATCTTTTCTGCATACTGGTACAAGAGCCTCTCAATGTAGGAAGAGGTGCAATGGCACATAGCATGAAGGTGTGCAAAGCCCCTCCTAGAGTATTAGAATTTTATACAAGTTGTGTCTTTGGGCTGCCCATTAGTATTTCTGGGTTCTCTGCTAATCTTCAGCCTGCTTGTTCTATGTAATGGGTTCACAGTTTTTGTATTCTACTTTATGTACCATTCCTGTTTTGCTTCTTTGGGTACTGGGTTTATGTGTCAGTCAGAAAGCTTTGCACAGATTTGTTGGTTTATATGCTTCACTTATCCTGAGTTGTCAGAGTAACTATTGGTGGACTCTGGAATGTCTTTGATGTAAGGGAGGTAGCTCTAAAAGACATTAAAGATCATTTCAACAATTGACTCAGTTGAAGAGAATTCCTGCTCTGGAGTTAACCTGTAATGAAGAAAAGTGCACCAGCCAAAATGGACAGGATTGCTCAAAGCAACATAAGGAGAGAGGGGGGAGCACTTTAAACCTGCAGCAGGAAACCATATCCAGTCATTGCATTTGCAATAGCAGGAGGGTGAGTACAGAATGATTCCATCTGTTTCTACCCTCTAAGAATAGTTGCTGACTTGTTTTGATAATGAGGAAATCAAGCAATGTAGATAACCTAAGAGTCAGATGGAAGAGTCAGATGGTTGGATTGTATGACACATACACTATATTGTTTACAGATTGCATATTTCCAAACCAAACTGAAAAATTGAGAATTGATTTGGGCCTTGGTGTCTTAAATAGATGGATGTCAATGTTCTTCTGCCTAAACTGTTTAAATTTTGCAGCAGAGGTTCTTCTAATTTATTTGCCTTTGAAAAGTGTGAGAAAACCTGTATGAAAGAGAAACTTTTTCTATTTGAAATCTGTCAAACCACCACCCGTCTAACTATAGGCCTTTAAGATAATCCTAAAGATTTATCTGCATTCCAATGCCTTTCCTAATTAATATTTGTATAGGGCTTATTCTAGATAAATATGTAGAGTCATAACCTTAAAACTGAAAATTAATTTAGAAAATTATTTTGACAAGACATTCCTATATTAATGAAGAATTATTTTCATTAATTTGAAAACCACAATAGAAAATTAGTTTCACTCCCACATTTTAATGAAGAAATAAAGCAGCCATTTTCCTTTCCTGTTCTAACATATATGCCATTTTTGATATATCTGAGAATAACTCAGAATGGTACTTTGATTTCTTATCAGATAAGAGAAGCCTTGGTACTCCAAGGATCAACGAAAGCACAGTTTCAAAGGCACCTTATGTGTTTATGTTAAAAAGCAATTATGCATAGGATGCAAGAAACTTCTTATGAAACTGAAGAATTTCACCAATAATTTATCATGATATACAATCATCTTAATTATTCTGCTTTTTGGAGTTCATAAGTTAATGTCTTATTTATATCACCAAATGCATCCACTTAGCAGAGTGAGGATATCAGTAAGCTTGGGAAAATCTCAGCATTTTTATTTATTTATTTATTTATTTATTTATTTATTTATTTATTTATTTATTTATTTTATTTTATTTTATTTTATTTTATTTTATTTTATTTTATTTTATTTTATTTTATTTTATTTTATTTTATTGCTATACCGCCCTTCTCCCCAAGGACTCAGGGCGGTGTACAGCCTAATTAAAAACACAAAGACAGACAAAATTTAAAAATTATTAAAATTATTAAATGATAGGCCCAATTTATAAAACCCCAAATTTAAAATCCCATTTAAAACCAATTAAAATCTTTATATTGATAGCCGAGCCTGGCGGAACAACAAGGTTTTGAGGGCACAGTGAAATACATGGAGATCAGAGATTTTACAAATTTCTGGGGGCAGTTCATTCCAAAGGGCAGGGGCTCCCACAGAGAAGGCCCTCCCCCTGGGTGTCGCCAGCCAACATAATTTGGCCGATGGCACCCTGAGGAGACCCTCTCTGTGGGAGCGAACTGGCTGGTGGGAGGCTACTGGTGGCAGAAGACGGTCTCGAAGGTATCCAGGTCCAGTGCCATGGAGCGCTTTAAAGGTGGTAACCAACACCTTGAATCGCACCCGGAAGACCACTGGGAGCCAGTGCAGCTCGCGCAGGAGGGGGTGTCACGTGGGCACAACGAGTTGCGCCCATAACCACCTGCGCAGCTGCATTCTGGACCAGTTGGAGCCTCCAGGTGCTTTTCAAGGGGAGCCCCATATAGAGAGCATTGCACTAGTCCAGTCGGGAGGTGACAAGGGCGTGAGTGACTGTGCGCAAGGCGTCGCGGTCCAGAAAGGGCCGCAACTGGCGGATCAGGGGAACCTGATAAACCCCCCCTGGCCACGGCCGTCATATGTTCTTCTAAAGACAGCCGTGCGTCCAGGAGGACGCCCAGATTGCGGGCCCTCTCTGTGGGGGGTAAAGACTCACCCCCAATAGTCAGCGATGGCACCAGCTGACTATATTGCGGCGCCAGGAACCACAGCCACTCGGTCTTGGAGGGATTGAGTCTGAGCCTATTTCTCCCCATCCAGACCTGCACGGCCTCCAGGCAGCGAGACATCACATCAAGGGCATCGTTGGGGGAGCTGGGGTGGAGATGTACAGCTGAGTATCATTAGCATACAGATGGACTCTCACCCCAAAACCACGGATGATCTCACCCAGTGGCTTCACATAAATGTTGAACAGAAGGGGCGAGAGGACCGACCCCTGCGGCACTCCCCATGCAAGGCGCCTCAAAGTCGACCTCTGCCCCCCTGTCAACACAAACTGTGAGCGGTCGGAGAGGAAGGAGGAGAACCACCGCAAAACGGTGCCCCCTATTCCTAACCCCCTCAACCGCTGCAGCATGATACCATGGTCAATGGTATCAAAAGCCGCTGAGAGATCTAACAGGACCAGGACAGCAACCCCTGTCCCAAGCCCTCCAGAGATCATCTACCAACACCCCCCCACTTTTGGCACGCAATGGCATGGTGGGCCCGGTAGGCCTGTTTTTTGCCTTTCCCAGGCTCCAGAGGCTTTCTAGGAGCCTGGGGAGGGCGAAAATGACCTCCCCCCCAGGTGGGCCTCCAGAGGCCAGAAATGGCCCATTTGCTGAGTTCCAGTGATACCAGAAAGCCCATTTTCATCATTCCCAGGCTCCTAGAAAGACTCTGGAATCTGGGGAGAGCAAAAAATGGGTCTTCCGGTCCTACCAGAAGTCGGCAAACAGGCGTTTCTGGCCCTGGGAGAGTGGGGAAGGCCGTTTTTGCCCTCCTCAGGCTCCTAGAAAGGCTCTGGAGCCTGGGGAGAGCAAAAAACGGGCCTTCCCCACCCCCACCCTGAGGCCCTCCGGAGGCCAGAAACACCCTGTTTCCTTACTTCCGGTGGGCCCAGAAGGCCTGAAAACTAGCTGGCAGGCACACACATGTGCGTCGGAGCTGAGTTCGCATGCCCACTGATATGGCTCCGTGTGCCACCTGTGGCACACGGGCCATAGGTTTGCCATCACAGCTGTAGACATTGAGGTAGGATGTCCATATCATCATTCAAAGGGCTCCCTCTTTCAAGGAAGAGTTAGCTACTATCCAGATCCACACGTATGTCTTCTCCTACACGAACTTAATTAACTAGCAAAGGCTCAATCTAACACACAAGTGGCTGAACTAGCAGCTGAGGGGGCCCTATCACTTCTTCAGGTTCCATGGGCTCAAACTCTTCCCAAATCACCTTGCAACCATCTCCATTGACTCTACAATAAGGCTGAAGTCGAACACAGAGCAAATACAAGCAATTTTTGTCTGCCAAATGCACAGCATATTCCCCACAGCAATGCTTTATGTGAATTTCCATATTAATCTCTCCAAGGAGGGACCAAGTCATCCAAAACATAACTGCTGGGTGACTGTGGGCAGACACAATAAAGGCAGAGAAATAGTTACAGTCCACACTTTTACTGCATTGCTTCAAGTCAAAAGAAACCTCTGAATGATCAATACACATTTTTTAATATAAAACACTATAAAATGCAATTGAATGGATGTGGTCTTCTGCTTGCTAAAACTGCATGCTCTAAATAACTATATGGCAGGCAAACATGAGGCATTTGAAATATAATTTTCCATTTACGTTCTGCTATATTGCATCTCTGGAAGGCTTCCATCCCTGGTGCAAAGCTGCTCATGGATTGAGCAGCCCCATTCCAGCTTCCAAGAGCAGCAGATTGGGCTACCCCTCCCCCACCCCTAGTCAAGTCCATTGCTCTCTCCTATGCTATTGACACACAAGGAGGAAATGCTGCATTTTTACTCTATCAAAATGGAAAACTATAGAAAAGATTGCTGATTAGACTGCTTTTATAAACACTCTCTTTCTTTTCCTTCCTTGTTTTACCTTTCTTGTTTCCCCAATTTTAAGACTTCCTTTATTGTTATTCTTTTTCTTTTTCCCGCCAAAATTCTACCCACGTGTTCTTGGCCTAAATCTCTTTCCATTCCTCTCAGAAGATCCATCACCTCAGGAGAGATCACCAGGGAAACAGCATGTTGTGTAAGAAGCATCTAATTTTTTTTCATCAGTCCACTTTTCATTTCGTATTTTGTAAAAAATAAGAATGCACAAGTTTCCACATTGTTTAAACCTGGCATGCTACCATTTGGGTTCAGCTGATAAATTAATCTTGTCCTGCTTAAATCAGTTTTGTGTGTGTGTGAAAGAAATGTATTTATCTTGATTTAATTAAATTAACTCTGATGGGGGTTGGAAATCCTAACTGTGATGAATTAAATTTGACTCACACTTTCAGGAATACACAATTCAGAGTACTGCCAGTCAGGGGGCAGCAGCAGGAAATAAAAACTTTAGGCCTTCAAGGTTTTGCACTAAGGGGTGTCATTGTGCGAATGTGAATGAAAGAGAAATATACTATTCTAGCTAATGGGACCAGACAAGAACTTAATTTCTCACCTTGTCTCCCTGTTTTATATCAGTTCATTATAGCCTGCAGGAGGTCTGAGGCCTATCAATCTTGCTGACCCTGGAAAACTGTGGATTCACTGTTTATATTTTTCTCTCTCAAGAATATAATTAGCGGGTGAATGTAAGGAGCATTTTATTCTTTTGACTGATGGTATTCTTAAAGCACCCCTCCCTTCTACATCTGTGATTTCAAATCTAGGCGTTTCTTTTAGCTCTGCCATGCAGCTCCTCCCAATGCAAGAGAGCTTCTCCAGGCAAGAGAATGATTCAAATCCAAATGAGATATTCCTTTCTGCTCTTGTCATTCACTCACTTTCAATTACCTAATTCCTGGGTAAGATAAAATCAGGTTCTGGTAGAGATGAACCAAAGGAAAAGATTCCCATCATATTTGTTAGGGAAGAATGTTTTTTTTTTCCTTGGGCCAACTAAGGCTCCTAAGAGCTTGGTCTGACCCATGTTGAGAAACTTAGCTTCCACTCATGACCCCCAAAGCTGTCTCTTCTTTTTCAACTTTTACAGAAAGGTTCAATGTGGTTTCCTGGTTCATTTCTCCACTTAGTCAAGACCACACAAACCCAATACTCAGACTCCCCACTAGTTTAAGGGTCTGCAGAGTCTGGTCAGTCAGACATAAAACATGTTAGCAATACTCCCAAGGTGAAAGAACTCCCCCCTCCCAAATGCAAGGTGTATCTACTTTCCAGGAATAAGAAAACTCAAATTACAAACAGATTATTGCTTATAAGATAGGTATCAAGCCTTCCATACCTGGATACAGATGAAGTCATAATAAGATAAGCATGTGCATTAGGAAAATATGCACTAAGCAATTTCTTATTTCTACTTTTCTATGTGCTAGGCTATACTAAATGGATCAAAAAGAATAGAATTTAAATCCTGGAGCATAAATCTATATATATTTATATATACATACAGTACACACACACACACAGATACCCCTCCTCCCATATATAAACCTTGACTGGTGTATGCTGCTGTGAACAGATCTGTTTGTAGATTGTTTCATTCTTTTCTTATTTAAGTTATCTATAACATAACTCTAGCTGAATTATACCTATGAACCTTTTGTCAAGCAGCCTATTAAGAATCTGGAGAATTTAGATTACACCCATATTAAGTATGACGTCAGATACTATTGTTAGACAGTGGTAGCAAATACAAATAGCTATAGATAACTCAGAGTGCTGTCAGCACATTGCATATGTTGCCTAGTTGGTGGCAGGTAGGAAATGTTCTCTTGTGAGCTTAGATTAGAAATCCCTACTTGCTTAGAAAAAGATGAATATTCTTGTACAAAATTGGATTTTAATTGCATACTGCAGTTCTGGAAAATATGGTATCTTCTAATTATGGATATAGCAATTGTTCTTTTTTGGTATATATTTTATGATGTTTTACAATGATATTTTCTTTCTGACTATACTATAGTATTATGTGGTATTTTTAATAAACCAATGAAAATCTATAATACATACGATAAGAGTTTTTTTGTTGTAGAATCTCCCCTTTTTCTACTTTCTTTTGTTTATTAATATTTTTATTTTAAGGATTGTTTACATGTTATTTACAATGTTATTGTTGTAGATCTTGGTATTTTGCCTACATTTTGTACTCTTCTAAAATAAAGAGAAAAAAGGATATAAACAGCATTGTGGCCCCCAATAAAACTCATATTGATTCACAGTCACCTTGTGCTAGCTCTATCAATATTCTGGCCAGGTCTTTATCACTTTCCTAAAGGCTGATAGGTCACTGCCAACCATATTCCTGGGGGAGGGATGTTCCATAAGGCAAATACCATGACAAAAGAGAAGTTCCCTGAAGATGAGTTCCAGTATGAGTCTGAAAGCTCAGAAAACAAAACCTCTGGTCCCAGTGACCGACCCAGATTGGATCGTGCAACATTATCCTGCACACGTATATTCGCCTTTTTTCGTGACAGAAGGCATGCTTCCGAGATTCCACCTGATGATACCTAGCATACCCACCATGGCAGATCTTAGTTTTCTTAGTCTTCTGAAGCAATACAATATATTCAATTAAGTACAACTATGGAACATAATAATTTTAGATGTATTTCCTTCTCGCTTTCTTATTTCTTCTAGTTCTCTGGTTTCTCCATTTCTTACTCTTGTTCTCTACTATATATACCTCTAATTACCTTGAATAGGAACGATGAATGAAGATTCATACTGTGTGTATTAGTGGTGGGTTCCAACTGGTGTTACCACCGGTTCTCTTCGTGCACGCGCTTTGCGCACGATCGCTGCATGCATGCTCGCTTCGCTCACATGCGCGCTGAACTTGCGCTCTGCGCGTGTTAGGTTTCTGGCCAGCTGAGGTGCGGCAAGCCATTCTGCCACACCTTTCAGCTGGGCTAAAAAACAAGAAATAAAGGTAGGAATAAAGCGGGGAGGGCGGGAGGGCCCAGCTCCCAGTCAAAGAGAACCGGTTCGGTGACATCACATCGTCACCACTACCGGCTCAGCCGAACTGGGCCAAACCGGGAGCAACCCACCACTGGTGTGTGTGTGTGTGAGAGAGAGAATTGTTTAAGCTAAGTGAAATCTATTCAAAAACAATGAAAATGCTAATTTATAAATTTTGCGATCCAATCCACAGTGTCTCCATATTGTCAAGGTCAAATATCATATTTATTCTTTTAATGTTTGTTCACTAGCTAATTGCTTCAATGTATATGTTTGAAAACTAATATTTTAGTACAATATCTTTAATTATTTGTATTTTATAACACATCACTCTTTCACTTAAACATCTTTCATTTTATTTCAGAGGAGTAGTTGTTTAATATTTCTACAGTAGTGAAAAGTCTTATGGGACTTTAAACACTAACAAATTAGAAATTTTCTGTATTTATAATATATCTGGGTTTAATTTACATAATTGATATTCTTGAACAGTACTATATTACTACATATAAAAACAAAGAAATTGTGTAGTTCATTATAATGACCACTGGATGACAGTATAATGTTTAATATTCTAGGCAGAGAACTGCAATTTAATGTTTTCTTTAAAAAAAATCATATTGGTGTAAGTAAAGAAAATAGAAATTGTGTCTCCCAAGTTGTTTGTACCTGTATGAAGCTACATTTTCAAAAAATGATTCCTGTGAAATGTCTCCCGGAATGGTATTACAATGTGGAATTTCTTTGGTTGTGATTTACACAGTAGGCAGTGAGGTTAACTAATAATGTGTAAACAGGGCCCATGTAAAAGCAGCAGCATCTCCTGCTTAAAGAAGCCATCAAGAACTTGTTAAGAGACTATGTTCTTTCTACTTTACTTCTAACTTCCTAGAATCTGAATTTTGCTCTTCTAAGCTAAATGTAGTACATTTAATTTACACCTGCAGTATTAATTAACAAAAAGCCAACCAGAATTATTTTATGATCTGTGATATGAAATTATGTTTGTGTACCAAATTTGGTTAAATAGGAATTCTGATTAATCTCATCATGATTAATAATTTACAATTGTAGAAATTTCCTGCAGTGAAATGTGACAAGAGAAGTGTCTAAGGAAATATTGTGTAGAAAGAAGAGAAAGAGTTTATTTGTTCATGCAAATTGCTATGTGTTTGTACACTATTTGTATAACAAATGTGTTGTTCAGTTGCTAAGTCACATTTGACTCCTCACGACCCCATGGACCACAACATGCCAGCTCCCCCTCCCCCGCCTTCCACTGTCTCTATGAATTTGTTCAAATCCATGCCCATTGCGTTGATAACACTTTCTAATCACCTCATCACCCTTCTATTCAGTCTTTCCCAGCATCTGGGTCTTTTCCAATGAATCCTCTTTTCTCATTTGGTAGCCAAAGTATTTGAGTTTCAGCTTTAGTATTTGTCCTTCTAAAGAACAATCAGGGTTGATTTCCTTGTATAACAAATTAAGAAATAGCAAACATTTCAGATATATTTGTGTTATATGGAATTCCATATATTATTGAATTTAATGCATAATTACTACACAAAGAAAACTTCTCATGGCTTTAACCTGTATCTTTATTATACAGGTAGATTCCTAATTTTATTTTCTATTCAGTGAAGCTATACTTTGTAAAGCTGAATGAGTTTTGAAAGACGTTTTATTCTCTCTTAATTGAATTAATTGATTGGTCTAAAGAATAATACAATTTTTAGATTTGGTTATAACATAGGAAGGAACAGAGTACATTTTTCTAGCTAGATTGGAACCTTTACTATTTGTTACCTTTTTACTAATTATATGCCATTTCTTGTGAAAATGTTCTTATGAATAGTATTAATTTATTCCTAGTATAAACTTTATATGATCGATTATGTACAATTGTGTTTTGCTAGTCATCTCATCATTGTGAGTCATCTCTGTTCAGAGCATAAAAGTTACTCTGAAAGCAGATTGGCACATCGTTCTGCAGGCACAGACACCTACTGGGACTGAAGAAGCTGGAAATAGACAGGGGGAGTTTTCAAAGAAACCACGTGAGCACTTCGAAGGGAAGAGCTTTATTGCAATAACATATTGTATAAAGTACTTTTTTCAAACACTTTGCTCAGTTCTAGTGCCTAATTGTGGGGTCAAAGTGTAGCTAGTCGAGGAAGAGAAAAGCCAAGTAATATTGTGCAAAACTATGCCAGTGAAGCAGCAACAAGGTGAAACCCATAGTATTTTAAAGAAACATTTGCAAAATATGATGTATTTTTCAGAATAAATATTGCAATACCAATATCCTTACCTCAAAATTAAAAGGTTAATTGTTTCTACATTGGTCTGGTGGCTTCTACCTATTTTCCAGGAAATGTATTTTTTTACTCTACTGGTTAAAAATACTGCAGCAGTGCCTTAAAAGTCTTTTCTACATGGAATGCATAACAATGAATTACACTGCTATTTCAGAAATAGCCTGCCCATCTTGTATATAATTCTTGTCCTGTTATCTTACACATTTCATATAATTTATTTTCTTTCCCATTTGTTTTAATGGCATTTGGCATATAATTGTAATTAACTCTTAACTAAGGCCAGAACTACATATAATTACAGTTATCCCAGGCAATATCAGGCGAAGATAATTTTGGGGAACTCATAAAATTATCCCTAAAATGGCAAAATAATTTTAATAATTGCCAGTTGTATAAATCTTACTGTGTTGTTATCATTATAACCATGATATTATTATTGTATTGTAGATCTTTTTTATTTTTTATACAGTTTTATTATCCTACAGATATACTGCATTGGGTTTTTTTTTTGTTCACACTCCAATATAGACTTATGTAAAACCATTGTTAATGATTCCCTTGATAGCTAACTTAGTCATTATATAAATAGCATCTGATATTTTTTTAAAAATAGACATAGCCTTTAACATTTAAATTCATTAGAAGTTAAATTAGTTCTAGTGTGAATTTCCAGTTTAAATTATTATCCTGATCCATAATTTTGATATGACACTGCTGAAGATGCTCAGTGAGCAGTATTTTAAAAAGCATGAAAACTGCCATGAAATGTGTTGGAAATTCTATTTGATATCTGTCAGCATGTGAATTTTAAAACATTTAACAGCAGTAAGTAATGAGTGCTGCCCTTTATGTCTAAACACACTCTGAAATGATATTTAATTTAATGAACTGTGTTATTTGAAATTTAAAAAATGTTTAAGAATAAATTTGGCTTCTTTCCTTTTCAAAAACCTAGTACCTAGAATATATTCAAAGGGTATATAGCATATGCCTCACAAATATTCTCTGATCTTTAAATAAGGAGGAAATTAAACACAGCAATTATTCTACATGCATGTTCTACAAATAAATAATCTTGTAATAATCTTGTATATGTATGATATTTTTCTACCGAATTACTTCCAAAACAGATTGTATACTTTTCAAATAATTTTCTAGGCAACAGTAAGGTAGAAAACAAATAGGAAGGTTATGGCACTGTTTATGCTATTGGACTCCAATACCTATTACCCCTGATCATGTTGGGACTAATGAAATTTGTAATTTAGCATCATGTGGAGAACCAAAGATTCTTAACCCCTGTGATAAGAGAAAGAAAAAGATGGTTAAATATTTTTAAAGGAGAAGGAATGTAGTACTTCACTGATTCCATTGAAGAAAGTTTATTGAAAAATCAGTGTTTGATTCAATTGAATATTATTTTAATTCAACCATGTTATAGACTACAACGAAAAATGTAGAATGTACATTTTTCACCCCGGGCCACCCCAATGATGCCCTTGACATGATGACCCGGTGCCTGGAAGCCATACGGATCTGGAAACTCAGACTCAACCCCTCCAAGACCGAGTGGCTGTGGCGTCCCGTCATAGTCAGCTGGTTCCATCGCTGACTATTGGGGGTGAGACCTTGACCCCCTCAGAGAGGGTTCGCAACTTGGGTGTCCTCCTGGACTAGCAGCTGGCCCTAGAAGACCATTTGACGGCTGTGGCCAGGGGGGCTTTTTATCAGGTCTGCCTGATCTACCAGTTGCGTCCCTTTCTGGACCGGGACTCCTTGCGCACGGTCACTCACGCCCTCGTCACCTCCCGTCTGGACTACTGTTACGCTCTCTACATGGGGCTCCCCTTGAAGAGCACTCGGAGGCTCCAACTGGTCCAGAATGCAGCCGCGCGGGTGATTATGGGAACGACTCGCCACTCCCATGTAACACCGCTCCTGCACGAGCTGCACTGGCTCCCAGTGGTCTTCCGGGTGTGATTCAAAGTGTTGGTCGCCACTTTTAAAGCGCTCCGTGGCTTAGGACCCGGGTACTTACGAGACCGCCTTCTGCCACCAATAGCCTCCCATCGTCCAGTACGCTCCCACAGAGAGGGACTCCTCAGGGTGCCGTCGGTCAAACTGTCGACTGGCGACCCCCAGGTGGAGAGCCTTCTCTGTGGGGGCACCTGCCCTCTGGAATGAGCTGCCCCCGGAGATTCGTAGGATTCCCAACCTTCGCACCTTTCGCTGCGCCCTCAAAATGCTATTGTTTCACCAAGCAGGACTGGCCTAATGCTATTTTAATGAGTTGTCTTTATTTTAGCTTTTTCGGCCAAATTATTTAATATTTTTAATTTGTCTTTTAACTTTTATGTTGTTGTGGGTTTTATCTCTGCCTGTACACCGCCCTGAGTCCTCCGGGAGAAGGGTGGTATAAAAATTTAATAAAATAAATAAATAAATAAAATAGACTACAACGAAAAATGTAGAATGGCATTGTTTGTAGAATAAAATCATTACAAGGCATTGTATGAGATTGCACAAATATTAATTATAGCGGCATAGTAAAAAAGAAAATCTATATTTTTATTTTAGTATCATTTTAGCTTTCTCCTGTCTCATTTCAAAATATGTGACTAAAATTAGAGGAAAACTAGTTTTAAGATAGATGAAAGTGAGTATAAGTATATTTTCTGCACAGTTTGTTCCGCTATAATTTTGAGATAAGTGTACACACTTTTGTGGATAACCAATGCAAACTTTTGATTAACTGCACCTCTGGAGAAATGCTGTGAAAATAATTTTTCAGTCTTTCTTTGGGATCATGAGGCAGGCAATTTTTTATATTGTTACTATTACTATAATTCAATTCTCAAGGGTAGTCTAATTTGCCAAAGATTCAAGGCAGCATAGAAGAATCATTTAAAATGCCTTTAAAATTATATAAAATAGAGCAGGGGTTCCCAATCTCCGGGCTGCAACCCAGTACTGGGCTGCAGCCAGAGGTGGTATGAGCAGGTTCTGACCAGTTTTGATGAACCTGTAACAGAAATTTTGAGTAATTTGGAGAACCGGTAAATATCACCTCTGACTGGCCCTGCCCCCATCTATTCTCTGCCTCCCGAGTCCCAGCTAATCGGGAGGAAATGGAGATTTTGTAGGAACCTTCCCCTGGAATGGGGTGGGAATGGAGATTTTACAGTATCCTTTCCCTGCCACGCCCACCAAGCCATGCCCACAGAACCGGTAGTAAAAAATTTTGAATCCCACCACTGGCTGCAGCCCGTTCGGAACTGGGTCACGGAAGTGGTGGGCAAACGTGCATTTGTGCAGCTCCGTTTGCGTGAGCAGCAGGCACACTTGCCTGCTGCTGGTATAAATGGAACTGCATGTGTTGTTGTCCACTGCTTGCAGGAAACCATCCCTCCCCCACCCACCAGTCCGCAAAGCCAGAAATGTTGGGGAACTCTGATGTAGCATAACAACAATGCTTCAAAATATACACAAAAATTAAAAACAAGTTATTTAAATCACCCATGCTGAAAAGGCCACATTTTCAACTTCTACTTTGAGCAATCAATTTGTTCCTGTTTTATTTTTAAAGGAAAGGCACATAAGTAGCTTGGTTCCATTCTTCCATGTAGATATGGAACTTCCTTATAAAATGTCCACTTTGGTATCTTTTTCTTGGCCACTAAAAGCAAACATAGTGAAGGAAAAGGTGGGTCATTTTATACTGAGGAAGATGGTGGGTTGTTGTCTAGAAGGAGAGAGTTTACAGCATTTCTAAAAAATTGCAGAGGTATCCGAAGTAAAATTAGTGCTTATTTAAATTTTGCCATAGTGTAAACAATATATTTGAAAGTGAGTAAATAATATATATTGTACTGAATATTTTCATTAGTGATATACAACAATATTACATTGTTGTACATTGTTACATAAGCATTACATTGTTACATAAACATATGAGCCATGGTGGTGCAGTGGTTAGAATGCAGTATTGCAGGCTAATTCTGCTGACTGCCAGCAGTTTGGCAGTTCAAATCTCACCACGCTCAAGGTTGACCTAGTGTTCCATTCTTCCAAGGTCCATAAAATGAAGACCCAGATTGTTGGGGGCAATATGCTGACTCTGTTAACTGCTTAGAGAGGGCTGTAAAGCACTGGGAAGCAGTATATAAGTTTAAGTGCTATTGCTATATTCATTAGTTTCTCTAAAGATTTCTCCCATCTTGATTTTAAAAAATAAGATGGCAATCCTCCCCTTAGGCTGCATCAGTCACATTGAAAATATTAGGATTTAAAAAGTCAAAATTGTGTATAAGATTGCAATCTGCACATCGATACGTATTTTCTTTGGCAATTTAAATCTATAAACATGAGCAGTTATCCATGAAAAGCAAATAAATGTTCATTAAAAATATTAAACACGTAATATTTTATTCAAGTTATACCAAGATGCCACAATGCTTTAGAAAATATTGGTAAATGGCTTAAATGTCATAGCATGTTTTTTTTAATATATATATATATATATATATATATATATATATATATATATATATATATATATATATATATATATATATATATATATATATATATATATATATATATATATATATATATATATATTTAAAAAGTATATGAAAACTTGCACTTTAAACTAACTTTAAGTGCTGACACCTATTGTGTTTGGGTTTTAAAAATAATATCAAATCCTTCTAGTTGTTATAGTAGTAAAAAGGATAGTGTGAAATTGATGCTGTTATAGTATAACAATAAGGACGTGACTCATGTATTTTATGTACACATGCATTCAACTGTAGTGACAAATGGTTTCATGCTGTGTGATTAAATGCATATTAGCGTTTGCCCTAGGCATTTGATTATTACCATCTTTACTTCATTACATTTCCACACTATATGGCTATATAATTTATAAGATAATACAGACATCACTTTGTTGCTGATAGGAATTATTCTGTTTTATGGATGGTGTCCTTTAATTTTGCCTTTCATGGATTATAAAATTGGTTAATATCTGCTGAAGTGAATCACTGGAGAAGCAAATAAAGATGTTGGCCTCAGGTCACCGTGTCATTTGTGATACTGGCAAAATCTTACTGGCTCATTTATCCCTGTACATGATTGATAATACCATGGGTTAAATGGAGAAAGCTTTGCTTCCATTAAAGGATCATCACGAGTGAAGACCTCCCACTTAAAAGTCAGGCATGATGAGATGACAAGAGTCTATCTACAGGTCAAATTAAATAACTTAAATAATTTAAGTGAAATGACAGTATAATTTGTCCATCCTGTGTTATTACCTTGACCCCTATCAGGCTTACTGCTTTACTTTCTAGTGCAGATTATTTAATATGTAATTTTTAATAAGTGTTGTTCAAATATATGAAAACATACACAGTACTTATGGGTGTGGTAAAACATATTTTTATAATGCATTCTCATTGTAAAATGAAAACTTCTACCATGAACTATTGGTTAAATTGAAAATTGGTAATAAAAGGGTATATGCAATGGATATTTTAATGCAGCAATTTTAACTGTTTTTTTCTTTTGCTATATTCATGTAAAATAAAAAATTGTAACAAGAAAATAATTGTCTAAAACTATAATAGGCATTTTCCTTTTAATAATTATATATTTTACAGCTATATTAAAATGTTTTTTATAACTGCCCTTTTTGCTATATTTTTATACAAAATAATGTGCCAGTAATTCAAATAACGTATAGAAAAGCATTCTTTAGTGCAAACATAATCAAATCATTTATTTAATATGATCAAAGGACACTGAATATGGCATATTTCACACCAATCAATTTTAGCTTTTATTTATTTATTAGATTTGTTTGTCACTCATTTTGCTTCGAGGTGACTCTCTTTTAACTGTTTTGCTGTCAGAAGGCATTATTTCATTGCTTTGGAAAGTTTATAATGCGTCTGACCAGGGGTATTTCTATTATTGGATCATAATATTTGATTAAAATCAGGAAACAATATTGTGAATTGCTGCTTTATTTGTGTTAGATAGGGGGTGCAAATAGAAGAGGCAGGACACCGTAGTTCATTTCAGTACTTTATTTTCAGCCGCGATCAGGAGCAAGAGAGGAGGCAGGCTGCCGGAGCTCTCTTTTTATAGAGCCCTGGCAGTCTTGCCAGCCACTGATAGCGGTTTATTTTTCGTGCCGCTAGATTAGCCAATCAGCTGCAGGCATGCAAATGGGTGCTCCGTACGTCCATACGTAACAATTTGTAAAGCTAAATATATATTTTAACTATTGCAGAATATTGAGATTACATTTTTGAAATATCTTTATAAATCAGGTATACAACAGACTATCAGCTCAGGAAAAGGTAAATTATTGTTTGATTTTCAGAATAAATATTTGATCTCTAGTTAAAGTTAGGTTATTTAATCTAAAATATAGTTACTTTTTATGTTAAATTTTGTTTCCTAAGCAATTAATTTACTTTAAAAATATTTGCCCAGTTTTCACTCAAATATCTAAAGCAGCTAATAGTGACTACATTTGCACATCACACTATAATTTGACTTGTTTGTGTTTGGCTTAATGCATTGTGTGAATGCAGTTCCTGCAGTTAATAAAATATAGTTTAGAATATTGTGTGAGCCCATCAATTGTACTTTAGTCAGTATATCATAACTAAAGAAACTATGGTTGAGCATGATGTCTGTATTATTGCATTAGAATAAGTACAATAATAATTTTGACTACACTGTAGAAAAAACGCAGAGCTAAAGGAAAAATTAGATTAATACTGATCAGCAGATACAATATTTTTAAAAAAATCTATTTCTATAGTACTGCTCTAGCATTCAGTACCATAACCTAAAAGTCTTCCACAAACAAACAAAAAACAATTCAATGTGATATGCCACCATAGACAAACAGGGTGACTTCCTTAGGGAGGAGATCAACCGATTAGGCAACACTACAGATAAGACTTCTGTTTGTATCTATCCAAGCTCTATATTCATCAAACTTCAGTAGGACACAAAATAAAAGCTTCATTCACTATGTTAATGAGTAGAAAAATTAAGGTGGAAGAAGTGATTTACTGAAGTGAAGTATCTCACACAAGACTATCAGGATTATCAGCAAATTCTTAAAATATTTCAATTTTTATTTTTATTTATTTATTTTTCAGATTTCTATACCGCTCTTCTCCTTCCGGACTCAGGGCAGTGAACAGCCAAATATAAAACATTCATACACAAAAGTTAAAATAGATTTAAAATAATTAGATAAAATTTGGCCCATAATTTAAAACACTTCAATTAAAATCAATATCAAATTTAAAACCAACCATAAAATCAGGACAGCCCGGCTAACTGAAAAAAGTAGGTTTTAAGGGCCCGACGAAAAGTCCGGAGGTCCGGAGGTCTGGGATCACTCGTATCTCTGGGGGTAGATTGTTCCAGAGGGTAGGTGCCACCATAGAAGGCTCTCCCCCTGAGGGTCGCCAGCCTACATTGTCTGGTCGACAGCACCCTGAGGAGGCCCTCTCTGTGGGAGCGAACTGGCCGGTGGGAGACAATTGGTGGCAGAAGGCGGTCCCGTAAGTACCCCAGCCCTAAGCCATGGAGCACTTTAAAGGTGATCACCAACACTTTGAAGCGCACCCGGAAGTCCACCGGAAGGCAATGCAGCTCGCGCAGTAGAGGAGTCACATGAGAGCGTCCCGTCGCTCCCATAATCCCCCGCGTGGCCGCATTCTGCACCAGTTGGAGCCTCCAGTTGGAGCCTCCGGGTGCACCCCAAGGGGAGCCCCATGTAGAGAGCGTTACAATAGTCCAGACGAGAAGTAACGAGTGCTTGAGTGACCGTGCATAGGGAGTCCTGATCCAGAAAAGGGCGCAACTGGCGTATCAGGCGAACCTGATAGAAAGCCCCCCTGGCCACGGCCATCATATGCTCTTCTAAAGACAGCCGTGCGTCCAGGAGGACGCCCAAGTTGCGGGCCCTTTCCGTGGGGGCCAATGATTCGCCCCAATAACCCGCGATGGCACCAGCTGGCTATACCGGGACGCCGGCAGCCACAGCCACTCGGTCTTGGAAGGGTTGAGTCGAAGTCTGTTTCTCCCCATCCAGACCCAATTTTAAGACTTCCTTACATATAAACGTACCAATGATTTAAAATCATCATCTTTGACTTATGTAATTTTATATTTACAGTCTTGTGTTGCTTATTGATACCTACGTACTATGGCTATTGTACAAGTTTTAATAGGTGGTAAGGTACCTTTTAAAACTGATCATCATTTCAGACTGATAAGCATATAAAATCATGGTTGATTGATTATGGATCTTTCTATATGCAAAGTTGGTGTTAAATTCCACACAGAGCTTCAAGAAATTCATTTCTTCCTCTTTCCTCTAATTTTGGTGTAGTTTCCCTTGTTTCCTGATCTCTATCCCTTGATCTCCCTCTCCATTTTATAAATCAAAGATGCATCTTGTCGCCATTTCCCTGTAGCTTTCTGATTATTCCGAGGAGTGGTTTAGATAAATTACATGGCTGCTTTGGGAAAGGGCAGATTTTTCTTACCTGAAAACCCCAGAAACATAATAAATGAAAAACAGTGAAAGGGCCAAAAGGCATCAAGTCTCAGTTTTAGTATATGCCAATTGGTCAGCAGGAAGGAGTGTTGTTTATATAAGGAGGCAGGACAAAAAGTAATGAATGGAAATGAGAAAACTAACCTAGTAATAAGGAGAAATTCTCTAACAGTTAGAACAATTAATTAGTGGAATGGCTTGCCTTCAGAAGTTGTGGGTGCTCCATCACTGCTTGAGAAGGGGGTTGGACTAGAAGACCTCCAAAGTCCCTTCCAAATCTATTATTCTGTTAAATATTCTTTTATGTTTAATTCTGAGACATGAAAACAATTTCTAAATATTATATGTGCTTGTCATTAATTTGACATCTGTGTTGATGGAGATTGAACTGGTTTATGTCTACAGGATCCATTCTGAGTCGGCTACCAGGACCAAAGGTTTATTCTTCCAAGCTTTTGGGCTTGTGCTGGAGTCCATCCTCAGAGAACTTCTCTCTCTCCAGAATGTGCCTGGAATCTTGTGCTCAGTGCTCTGGAAAGTTCAGGGCATTATATCACCTGCCAAACAAGAAAGAAAATCTTAATACTTATTAATACTTATATTAATACTTAATACTTAATACTTATTTAGTACTTATTGATGGAATACTTGTCATAGTGTTGAGTTTGGAGATTGTTAAATTGGTCTTCAAATTAGAGGCACATTTGCCCCAAACTCATTTTTTAGTGTGGGTTGATGTATATTTGTTACACTCCACATACTTCATTGTCACCCAGGATCTGTTTCTACTTTCCTTTCACATATATTTCACTCAAATATATACTTTTTTCTTTGGTTCTGGCCACTTTTATATGAGAAGCCTCAACATTCAAAGACAAGTGCAGTTTTGATCTGAATAACAAGCATAAACCTTGGGCACATTAGTTAATGTCATGCAAAGTTTGAAATCAAGGGGTCACCAAGAGCTTCCCTTCTTCTCTGCCTTTGTTCTTTCTGCACCAATTAATCCAGGAGTGGGGAGTTGGTCAAACATTGGCCCTAATAATATTAATATTACATTTAGTAATTAAAATCTTCTTTTTAGATTCCATAGGTTAAATGGATGAAGATTTAAATAAAGAAATAGCAGCGTATTCCTTACAAAACTCCTCAGAAGCATTGCTTTCTATTCAGTTACTAGATTTCAAAACAACATTTCTGGAGGCCATAGAAGAGTTGCGTATGAGAAGGGTAGGTGCATTTATTATTTATGTTTAGTTTTTGAATTATTATCAAATGTTAATGCAGTAAAATCAATAAAATGAAATAGTCATTAAGATCTATTAAAATGAGTTAAAAAAACTCCATTCCTAACCATCTCAAAGTATTGGAAACCCAAACCAAACAGAGTAGTCACTGGCAGAAAAGTGTTTTCAATTCTCTTCTGTTCTTCATATTCAGTATATAGTACTACAATAGGAGTTTTGAGCTAAAGTTGTTGCAAGTGTCACATGAGAACTAGATTATAAATCAGGAGGGTCTATGACAATTTGCCACAGCCAACTCACCTTGGCCAATGTGCCACTGCCAACTCAGCATGGCCAACTCTCCACGGGACAACTTGCCATGGCCAACTGACTGCAGGATAATTCACTGTAGGACAAGAGTTACACTAATGTTAAAGAAATGGTAGAATAGAATCATTAAAGAAAGGATGTGAAAGGAGGGACAGAATGAAATGTGAATGACAATTTTTTTTAAAAAAAAATTATTTTAAATAATTGAACTGTTAAATTGTCCTGTGGTGAGTTGTCCCATGACAAGTTGGCAACAGTGAGTTGACTGGGGCAAGTTGTCCCATTCTGCAGCTAGGAGGCTACTACACTACAGCTTTTTCATATATAGAAATAAACATCTGTATTGAGTCAATAATAAAGAAAATGAAAATATAAGGTATGCTGTTAAATGTAAATTTATTCAGTTAAATACTGTATTGGAAAATATAACTAGCTTTCATGTGGCACTTATAACAATTTAAAATAAAATTCCTATTGCAGTAGCTGTTTACGATTCCTGAATATAAAGAACACAGAAAAGGCATTGAAATATTTTGTAACTTCTCTGAATAAGGAGAGAACTTGAGATCATTCACAAGTGCTCCAGACAGTTGCTCTCCATGAGAAAACTGCAAGACATTAGTCTTTAGGGCTGTGGGAGATGAGAAAATAGCTATTTTGCTCAAACCATTTTCAATGTTTTTAAATTCACATATTTCTTTTCTAATCATTTTCAAAAAATTTCTCATTAATTGATTTTTTAGGAACTTTTGGGTCAACATGTTTTATATTTCCAGATGAGTTTCCTTCAAACCTTAGTGAAAGAAATTTTAAATAAAAGTTAAGAACTTAATTGTCTACGAAGGTTCTCAGTCATCCAGGTCATGGTTGTCCCAAAGGTGCTTTTTCAAAATATTATATTGGATTTACCAGAGTGTTTATTAAAGGTTTGAAGAATTTTGTGAGAAGTGATAAAGAAAAAAAAATCTAGAACATTATTAGAAAGGACTAAAGATCAAGATTGTTAAAAGTAAAAGGAAGTAATATAAAGTTATTTTATCTGAACAGTGTTAAAATAGATATTTTGTTATCTCTGATAATCATTAAGGGACTTTTGCAGACCTCAGGACATAAATGATGAGATCTTATGGAACTGTTTATAGATGAGAGATGGGATATGACAAGGAAAGAGCATTTCTTTTATTTTAGAGGTGATAAATTACTAATATTGTTTATACTTGTGATAAAGGGAGAAGTAGTTTCTCTTTATATGTTTCTTTTTCTTTACTATATTCTTATTTTCTCCTTATTTTCTCTTTCTTATCTCTTTTCTCTTTTTCTCTTTTTCTTTTCATACCTTGTATTTTCAGTTAGTTTTTAATCTTGTAAATTATAATCTTTAATAAAATTACTATATTAAAAAAAAGGATAACAATTTTTTTCACTATTGTTCTGGCTTCTTATCTGGCAGTCTTTCATTAAACTATTATTTGGTTTAATGTCTTGAGTTGAAACCAATCTCAATTTACTTGCTATTGTTCATCAGTCAGCTTTGACCTCAACATGTTAATTTTCATAGATGAGAAAAACTGTTGACATATATGCTTGCCTTCAAAAAATGCTAATATCCTTGTGGAGCCACTGAATAACTTACAGAATCTGTCTCAAGAAAGAAACTGGTAGAAATCTGGAATTACCATATTTTTTGGACTATAAGATGCACTTGACTATAAGACGCACCTAGGTTTGGAGGAGGAAAACAAGAAAAAAATATTCTGAACCAAATGGTGTAGTAATATATTTAATAAAATATAGCAGAATAATATTTCAACCATGTAAAGTCAACAACAGTATTAAGAACCATTATCACTATCATTAACAAATGAGAAGAGACTTTAAGGTTCAAGCACTCTTCTAATTTTCTGGAAACCCTAAGAACTCATCATTGCTAGTGTCAGAATTTAGGAAGCTCAGTTGCTCGCAATCGCTGATATCACTTTCTTCGCTATCTTCATTTATGATACTATCTTCAATTCCATCTAATGCATTACTAATGCCACATTTTTTGAATGACCATGCAACAATTTCGTCCTTCACTGAGTGCCATGATGTTTTAACCCATTCACAAACTTGAGTGATAGTGGGCCTCTTCATTCGTCCAGTAGTATTAGATCATGATTACCAGCAGCCATCCATTTGTTCCACTGTTCTTGCATATAGACTTTAAATGGTTTGTTGATGGAAATGTCAAGAAGTTGCAAGTGGCTGGTAAGACCCCCAGGAATTACAGCTATAGGAGTGTTCACTTCTTTAAATCTCTTTTTTGTGGTTTCGCTAATATATGCTCTAAACTGGTCGAGCACTAATAAAGCAGGTTTTTTCAGAAGCCCTCCAGGACATTTGGACCACACTTTTTCAACCCATGCTCTCATTCCATTTTCGTCCATTCATCCTTTCTCATGAACATGCATAACAACTCCTTATGGAATCACTTCTTTTGGAAAGGTTTTCCTTTTGAAAATTAACATTGGTGACAATTTGGTTTGTCTGTACAGCAGGACAACACAACCATATAATGTGTTTTCGTATGTCCTGAGATTTTCACGGTTATGGTTTTGGCACCTTTCAGATCAACAGTCTTATTAGATGATACATCAAAGGTTAGCGGGACTTCATCCATATTCACAATCTGGCCAATTTCAAAATTATTTTTCTTCCTAGCATCTATTACAAGTGTATGAAAAGACTGAATCTTAGATTCATATTCTTTTGGCATTTTTTGCATTAGTTTTGGTGCGCAAAGCAAGGCCATATCGCCTCATAAATCTGTAGCACCATGATGGTGATCCGGTAAAATCCTGAATGCCTTTCTCTACAGCAATGTGTTTGGCTTCATCTATTACCATTTTTGTAGACACTGCGAAGCCATTACTCCGGTGATGTGTAATCCATTCTTTCATGTCCATCTCTAACTGTGGCCACATTGCAGCAAGCCCAAGAAAATTGTGTTTACTTTTATCTTTTACTTTTTGCAGCTGATTCATCTGTTTCCTCCACTCTCTTATCATTTTTTCAATTGGAGGTGGTTCAAAATGTTTCTCCACTGCTCTGTTTCCTCAGCATATTTTACTACTTCCAGTGTAAAAGAAATTTTATATGCTAGTCTTTTCTGGTTTGACATCCTTGTATGTAGCGTGAGGAGGTACCATAGTATTTTTCTGCAAGAAAGAACTGTCAGCAATGTGTCCTTTATTGTTATGAGAGCACTGTAGCTGAGAACATCAAGGAATGACACACTATTATAGGGGATCTGCTGCAGACATACTGTTATGGGGGACATGTTTAAGGTTTCACCTTTATAGGGGACAGTTTATAATGAGGACACTTCATTAGAGGACACTTTCTTAGGCACTTTTCATAGGATTGTATTTTGTTTCTGCAGTGCCCACTTACATCCCCATGTACCGGTATGTGTATGTGTGTGTGAAAGTAAAAACAAAGGAATTGGCTGATTGGAATGTTAGTCAGATTTCAGATTTTAACCATGCCAGATGAGCAGACGAGACCTTCCCCGATGTACACTTGCTAAACTGTTGCATAAATGGACGTTTACTCCAATAATCCAGGCAGCTGGGATTGCCTCACTCCCTCACCCGTGTGTCTCTGCCTTCCATTGCTGCCGGAGATACCGCAAAAGTGTCCAGCAAGGCTCCCGCAAGCCTAATAATTATTCCCAGTTACAAATTGATATCCAATATCCAATCCAACTTCTAGGCCTTAAAAAGAGGGCAGAATATATGTTTCTTGCATAGAAATATTGTGTTTGTAATTTTTTGAACTTGTTGACAATTTGTCCTTTTTTTCTTTTTGATTGAAGTCCATTTACATTCCAACTGATTATTTTAATTATCAGGCCTCCATGGACACAAAACATTTCTGAAGATCAGTTTCCCAATTATAGAACCATTGTGTACTGTAATAAACTTATGGAAAATCAAATCCTCAAAAAGACAATATTTAAATGGTGAATATGAATCTAATCACCAGAATGCAAGAACAAAAGTGAGCGGTCTGATGAGGAGTCAGTATGTAAAGCTACTCATTGGTTGCTTTACATTGCAATGAACAAGGACACATTCAATTTTGCAGCTACTAAGATTGTTGGCCAAGCAGGTACAAAGATAGCCAGGAAAATGATTGAAGACTGGGAAATGGGTCTCTTGTCAGTCAACAGGAGTGCTGATTTGCCACCAGCTTATCAAGTACTTAGGAGCCAAAGACTTGGTAGCACAAGGAAACAACAGTCGATGACTGAATAGCTGGCCATCAACATCTCAATCAATCAGTAAGCAGCCAATCAGGCACCACAGAAGTACTATATATAGAATAGCCCAAAGCATCCATTCTGGTAGAGAGAAGTTCCCTGAGAATGGGCTCCAGCACCAGTCTGAAAGCACAGAAGTCTAAACCACTGATCCCGGTGACCCAAGATCCAGATTGGATCTTGCAACATTATCCTAGGACATGTATATTTGCCTTCATTTGTAAATTATAGTAATGTTATTACACCTTCCTAGAAGTGTATGATATGCTTAAAGTTAGTGACACCAAGATAATGCTCAAAAAGTTAGCAGGCTCAGTTTACAACATCAGAGAGACAATGTCCTCTAAATGGCAACTGTCCGGGTAGATAAATAACTGATTTGCAGATGCTCATCCTTTCATTTTCTAAACTTCAGTTTATGTGGGACTGAAAAATATTGTTGGAAATACACATTGTGCACGAGGGTTCATGCTTTACATTGTGACATGTTGTCTTTCCATTCTTGCCGTAATTAAAATAATCTTTTAAAAAATCAGGACAAAAAGACTGGTAGACCCCTAGTAAAGTACTACCAAAAGTATTACCACTTGAGGATTTACTGCTTACGGTACTGCAAAAATACACAAAAATCATGTGCTAACCCGGGTATTTCCTCCTCCCCTTTATTATAGTGACCCCACTACCCTTTTCACGGAGCATTTCATGGAGCAAAAACACTTATTAAATTATTTGCCTCAATGATGCCAATAAAATATCAAAGATAAGTAACGTGTAGAAAATCAGATTCACTAACTGTGTTAGTCACTGACCACATCGGTTGTTTAATATTTTGCTTCTTTTTTATCCTGTTGGTATAAACAGATCCAAGAAGGAACCTGTTTTTCTTCTTTTAAGACATACCATAGTGGATGTTAAACTTTGAAAATTTCACTTGAGGAACTACTTTATGTAGGGCACCCTAAACAGACTATGAATCTGTAAGTCTGGAAACTGTTTGGTTGGGTAACAAAAAGAAATAGATGTGGCAATTTTGTAGGAGGTGGATTATGATTTTGAAAAAGATAGTAAAAGTACCTAGTTTGGGCTGCTTGGATATGAGCCAGCTATACAGTATTCCTAAATCTGTTCAGGGTCAAACAATCAGGGGGGTTTGGACAATACACTGCCTTTCTTGTAAAACTACAGCCTGAAGCAAGCATTTTACAAAAGGCTTGACACTTTCTAAAGGTTATAGAGAGTAAATAAACCATCAAATGACTCCTCTTTTATTGTTATGGTGGTGTTTTTGTAAAAAACACTTAAATCCTTGTAGTCCTAAGGCAGCTAATAAAACAGCAACACTTGTAAAGGTTTTATATTGCTTGTTATCTTCTTAAAATGATATACATTTTTCTCCTAAACAGAAGAAAGTTTTCCTGTTAAAGAGCAACAGAACTGTTTGTTTCAAGGCAAAAGAAATTGAAAGTGTTGTATTTATAATAAAAAGAAGCAACCAGTCGAACAAACAATACTGGTGATTTTAAAGAAGCCTTTCACTTTTACTTCAAGATTAGTTTTTTTTTATTAAAAAAATAACTTTTTGAGATATCTTTTATGTAATTACTGAATTTTTCCCCTCAAATAGGACAATATTTCATTTTCATTTGCTATTTTAAAGCTCCAAGTTTCCAATTTTTTTTACTTAACAAGTTTAATCCAAATATATGCATAATTGTAAAAAAATTAATGCTTGTTAATTTCTATTCAAATATCTGATTATTAACAGATTAATGATATAAATTTAATTTCACTGTACTGATTTATGGTGCCGTGGAAAAGATCAATTTAAAATAATGTATAGCTTCTAATACCTCATGCATATTTAAATTCCAGAAAAATATTTAGTGTAAGCTACAGACAAAGGTTGAAACACCTGCAGATAAGGACAACACCATGCAAGAAATTTTGTGGAATTTCTAGAATCTGTAGGCCAGCTTGGAAGGAGCTTTGGACATTTTGTATTTTTGTGAAGTTTGAAGTGTTGAAGTTTGGCTGAGATTAAATGATGTTTATTACTCACTGTGATCAGGGGTGGGTTCTACTTACCTTTACGACAGGTTCACAATGGGGCCACGCGTGCCTGCATAGAAGCTTCCTGATGATGTCGGGGTCGGTGGGCGGAACCTCCCACCAGTTTTACTACCGGTTCTATAGAACTGATCCAAACCAGGGGCAACCCACCACTGGCTGAGATGCAATGTAATTGAAACCACTGCACCACTTTTTTGTTTTGCTTTATTTGCTTTCTCTATAGTTTAAACTAAACTAATTTTTTTAAAGAATTTAAATATGCATCAGGCATTAGAAGTTATAAATTATTTCAAGTTGATCTTTGGCTACATTCCACCTCTCATCCAGGCTTGAGTTTCAAGTCCTTTAAATGAAATGTTGGTTTGATAATTCATCAGTTCCTCCTCCAAAGGGATTGTGGGAGAAATTGACAAAGTTTTTCTACCTTCCATCTTCTGTTCATCAGAAGACTGACATACATGCACATTACCAGACTATTCCTGCAGTTCCCAAATATTTAAAATGTCCCAAAGCACCTCTGTAAATTTCGTGTGTGTATCTAGCACACGGAACTCACAGAGGCACTTTGGATCTTTCAGATATTTGAGGGAAACACAGCAGGATTTGTCACCTGTCAGACAGAACATGAATTACTAGACTAGTAGTCACAATGCAGATTCCTTCATTTTTGTTATAGCACATAAAACCTAGATCTGGGAAAGACATTCATATTAGTTTTTGTTTGTTTTTAATCTTTCTTTAAATAAAATATTTTAAAAAATACTTTTTTAAAGAGACAATGCCAGGCCAGCTTCCTGAGTTCTTACTGAAGCACTGGTGGGATTCTTGGCAGCTGATAAAAAATGTGAACATTTCAGGATTCGTGGGTAGATTTATCAGATCCATGAGAAGCAGCCTTGTTTAGGAGTTCATCTGTGGGCATAGCAAATGGGCAGCCTGAAGATGAATAGATACTGAAAACGGACTTTTCTTTACAAAGATCACTTATTTGTAATATTGAGGGTTAACTTTTGCAAAAATGTTATTTACATCTACAGTGAATTAAAAATAAAACGGTCCTTCCACCACTGAAAATAGCAGCAAAACAAAATTTTGCTTTCAGACTATGGAAGAAGCTGAATATATAAATCTCATATGAATTATACCTTTTGTCTTGCTGTGGAAAGGGCTTGATGTATAAATTTCATATGTATTATCCCTTTTGTCCTTCTAAGGTTGTCCTGAATAAAGAAATACTGTGAAAATGCAGGTTGGAAAAAGAACTTCATAGACTAGTAATCTCCATCCAGTCCATTTCCTAGAAAGATTAGGTGAACAGGTTTCCATAAATTCATTTGCAGATGTTATGTTGGGGGGAAGTTGTCAAACCCAGCCGTTGACTATTTTAATCAAAAAAATCCACCATGGTCTTAAATGTATTCTCATTTGCATAAATACAACTTTTAAGATTTTTAGGATGATAGAGTAAGAAAATGCATTGACATAAAGAAATAATTTTCAATGCTAAAACAATTTCAGTCAGTTATTAATCCTTTGAAAATATTTTAATAATAAAGCTTATCATATATTACAACAATGATTTTGTTTTAATTTTGAAATTAGGATTCAGAAAATCTTTATGAGAAACAAATTAGCAAACATGTTGCTGAAAAACAGGACCTTGTATGGCAGAAGGTTGGTGACTGTCATAATTTTTGATCTTATCATTGAAATTTAAGAATAAGGAAAAACTGATATCTGAACGTTTTAATATACTTCCACTAAATATTTAGTGTTAAATTTAGTGGATATAATAATCAACTTAATCCTAAAACTGTTACATGTGTTTAGAATCTGGCAAAACTAAATCTGAAGAAGCTGTATTCCAATGCCTTTTTTTATTTTCATCTAATCCAGAAAATTCTGAATATAGTCCAAGACTCAAGATTGCTACTGCTTTGAATAATTTAATTACTTTGCAAAACAAATCATATCTTGGAACTGAAAGGAAAAAATATAAAGTGTTTCATACTTATTGAAAGATTATCCTATTGTTGCTTCTCTTTCATACTAATTTATAGAAAATATATGCCTGTTTTGTCACACAAATAAACCTATTGCACCTTGATTAGAAAGTAATTGTTATTTTTACCTTGTATGGCTTACTTAAGCCATTCTTTATTATCATTTAAAAAAATCATTATTATGAACTAAGATTAAATTGTACATTAAATATAATGTACTAGTGGTATGGTAATAATGATAGGGTGAGAGGTTAATGTGTTTACTATTTTTATAATGGACTTTTATATTTTGTATGTGGCCTTGGTCTAGAATCACTGAAAGTGAGTGGGCAGCCATATAAATTCTCTAAATAAATAAATGTCTTAATCAATGACACTTTTAAAAAAATGTGCTTAAAGGTCAGCTTCAAATATTAGATTTTAAATTATTGTCAACAAATAGGAAGCTGTTCAGCATGAGAAAGGAGCATTAAAGAAGCAGCATGCAGAAGCTATTACAACTTTAAAAAAACAAGTAAGATGCTTTTTTCCTCAGCAATAATTATTATATCTCTGAATAGATTAATTTTAGCTTTATGTGGAAAGTAATATTGCCATATGAATTCACAAGAATTTGGCTACAATCGACACTTTCCTGGGAATAAGTTATATTGAACTCAGTTGAAAGAAAAGCAAAAAGGTAGTATTTGCAAGATCAAATGTCAGCTTCTGTCTGAAGTAGCTTGTTTTATATAAATTAAGTGTAAGTTTGTATACTCTCATCCATAGCAAAGAAACCCTTCAGTAACAAATCAAGAGTTATACTTTATACTAATAATATTTCAGCCCAAGTCAACTTTATATATATAAGGTAAGATGGGCAGCCAATAAATTTTACAAATAAATAAATATGTTGAAAAGAGTAGGGAATGGAATTTCATAGGTTAATGGCAATGTGGTACAATAGATGATCATAGTATCCATACTTAAGACCATTCCATTGGGAAGGGTATATATGCTCGGCTCAGATTAGAAGGCTGAAGAATCTTGTAGTTGATTTCATGTTCAATAGTATCAAAAATTATTAAGAGATCCAGAAGAGCTTTCAGGGTACAGTTTTCCCATTTGTTCCCCAATATAAGTCATACAACAGGTCGAGCAGGATCATATCTCTCTCATAACCAAGCCTAAATTTTGATCAGAATGTATCTAAATAGATAAGAGTATCCAACATTACTTGGAATTAAAAGATTACCTCAGACTCCAACACCTTGTCCAAGGAACATAGGTTTGAGACTAAATAGTAATTATCCAGAGCTCTGTGACCAAATTTGTCTTCTTCAGCTGATGCTTCATCATTACCACCTTTACAAGTGTGAGGACTTTCATTATGAAGGAGAGATCTCAAAGACCTAGACACCCAACCCAACTCTAACCTGTTGCAAAAGCTAGAATGAACAATGGTCTAAAGAACAAGCAACAAGCCTCACTCCTCCAAGCAGTTTGTTAAAGTTGTCAGATTACAACAATTGTCTATAACACTATAACAAGACAATGTGATTCTATAATCCTTGGTCAAGAGATTACATTAGCAAAGTACTCAGTAAATGGGTCATAGTAAGCTTCAGGATTTCAGCAGTCATGTTTTAGAGAAAGCTTCTATTCATCCAGAAGTACACTGCTGGACATACTAAGCAGATTCAGTGTACTATGACTTTAAAATATCTTCTCAATATTTTTGAAAAAAAATACTGTAATTTTTATTTTATTGTTTATCATTACTGTATTAAAATAAAAGTTACATATAGACACAGAGTGGAGATCCTGCACTTTTTAATAGGATCAGAACAGTCTATCACTTTCTAATCTAGTATATCAAAAAAAATATATGTAAATATAGATAATCCTTGCATGCTAACCCCTGCCTCGGAGAATATCCTAGTTACACTGCGTGTCCCAATAGCACACAATATATGCTGCCTTTAAGTTGTTCTATTGAATTAGTGAGGATAATTAGCATGGTTTGCATTCTTCATCTGCCACAAGGAGCTATGTCAATAATTACTCTGAAAATTCTGAATTCAGTCCAGCAGCAGGGAGGCTAATCTCGGCACAGTAAAAATGAGCACAAAACTATTAGACTTGAATACAGTGTACATTGATCACAAAATATGGTTCAGACATTTTGCAGTAATCAAAAAATTGTTTAATTTGCTCAGAAACCCTTTATTCCAAGAGAGGGGGAGATAGGGTCTAAATCCAAATCTCTACCTAGCAAACCAATTCTTTGCATGTCCCATGGTCTCCCTCTCACTAGATATCAAGAAACAATTATAACATGATTTGGTGGACCTGAATGTTGACATGGTAGCATCCAATCAGTTAATGAGGTTTAGTAAATTTTTCTCTCCCCTGGAAAAGCAGTATTTAGAATTTTAGGAGATTCTTAAAAAAGATTATTTATGATATACAATTTAACTGTCATGAAATTAAAATAAAGCATCTGGATATTAATAATTTAAACATTATGCTGGTCTATTATTGTAATATAGTTTTTATTTAGTTTAAAACCTTCAAAATTTCAAGACAGAGTCTTTAAATTTGAAAGGGGAAATTGCTTTATTTCTTTTTCTTCCTGTAGGAAGCCCAAAGAAAATTAAGTTGTTAAATTCTAGCTAATGAAAAGCAGACTTTTCAGTTTTATAATCAAAGGGCACCAATGTCATAGAAAATAGAACGGGAGAAATGTGTAGATATGGTAGCAAAGGCAGAACCACTTTAAAACTACAATTTTCTAAATAAGATCTTACAGATCCATAAAACATTGTTTTAACATTCCTACTAAAGTGAAAGGATTAAACAGAAAGAACTGATATTGGAACAGTCCTATAATATATTGCTTTAACATCTGTTGTTCCACATGTGTCTGATAATAATCTGATAAAATCATTAATTGTAGTTGGAAATTTGTTTTATTATTTAGCAAAACTATTTCCTGTCACTTTTTCTATTCCATTTCCTTGAAAACTGGTTGGAGTAATGGTTAAACTGTTGGACTTGTAGGGAGACCAAGGTCCTAATTTACCCTTAGCCATAGAAACCCATATAGGAGGAATATTATGTTTACTCCTATTGTAAAAAGTAGGATATAAATCTAATTAATAAACATATATAATTTTGTAAAAGTAGAAAAGTTTTGTATTCTTCCATAGATAACCAATTTTGGAATAATAAAATGTTGAGGTTTATTCATATCTGAAGCAGTTATTGAAGTTTTTGTTCCTGTAGAATTTTTAATGAGGACTCTGCTCTCATTTGGGAAAGCAGATTCCTTTGCAGAGCAAATTAATACATTTTTCTGGAAGCTTACAATGTAATTATATTTTATATCAATTAAATAAAAATGACCTGGTTTGGCTAAAATGTTGAATATTGTTTGAACATACTGTTTATTTATTTTTCTTCTTGACACAAGTTTCAAGCAAAAATGATTGCTATGGAAGAAGAAAAGGTAATATGAACACTTGTATAATTTACTTGTTCAATTAATGAATGTTCAGTTAGTGGTTGAGTATTTAAGTGCTTTGTATGGAAGGTACTGGCAGCGGCTCATTTCTTACTTTCCAATAGCAATGTGTACAATAACTGATAAGTCCCACTAAGAATATTGATGGCCTTTCAACATAGCTTCCCAAATATTCATGGGTATGCTTTCAGAAGGAAACATCGGCTATATTTCTAAGAGTACATGAAATGCTTCAATGAATCTGGGGTACTATTATAATCTTTTAAAAAATGATTTTGTGTTATTTATAGTTTAGGGTCTATTTTTTAAAAAAATATTCTACTTTGTAAACAATGGATTCTTTAACATAGTATGATACATACTGTAAAAATTTGATTGGTGAGATGGGAAGCTAAATAAATGCAATAAGTAAATAAATTGATACTAATAAATCAGCCATTCTATATTTCAATTAAGATATAGTCTAAAGAAATAATTATACAATGTTTAATTAATGAAGTTTGTATGTAATTACCGTTTTTTTTGGCGTATAAGACACACCCTTTTCCCCCTAAAAGGGGGTGAAAATTTAGGTGTGTCTTATACACCGAATGTAGCCCCACCTACCCACTGGTCCCCACCCTTTGACCTCTGCCTCCCAGCAGTTACCTCCTTGTAGCAAACAGCAAAAAGAAACAGCGTGTTTCAGCTTCAGCACAGCCTAATTAGCACAAGTTGATTAAATCGGCCTCCCGACTCTCAACTGTTTTGCTCTCAGATGTTTTGCGCAGGCCTCTGCTGTTTGCTGCAAGGAGGTAAATTGCTGGAGCAGATTTTTTTTTCTTGTGCTAATCAAGCTATACTGAAAACGAAAATGAAAGTAAAGCAGGCTGTTTGCTGTTTGCTGCAATGAGACAAAATTTCTGGGAGGCAGAGACAGAGGCAGATTTCTTTTTCTTGTTTTCCTCACCAAAAAGGGTAGGTGCATCTTATACTCCGAAAAATACGGTACTTGATAGAAGTGATGAAGCTAACTTTTGCAATTGGCAGGTTACTATAAAATAGTAGAATGTGTGAATATAGTTTAGAAGCTGACTGCATATTGTGCTATTTAAAATGCCATATATGAAAAGTAAAAATATCAGATTTTGCAAAACAAAACAAAACAAAAAATAAAATTGAAGTAATAATTTCCTTGCATATTAAGACAGAATCTGTGGATCATTTTATAACAATTTCAAACAGAGCCCATAAATTACTGTAGATTAGAAGAATATAAAGCGAGATATATTCTTCAGTATCATTCTCAATGTCCTTGGAATAAGTATATTTCCATCCTTTAAATCAGTACAATAGGAAATCCCATTCAGTAACTGTATTCAACACAGAGAAACAATTGTGCCTGTAACTGGCTACAATGATGGAAAAATGACATGTGTGACATCACAATACAAATTCTGTCTGTACATATTTGTATAGTATGTAAATTACAGAGTTTGCATCATGACGTCCTTATACATGTTTTATTAGTTATTCTCCATTGGATCTCTTGGGAGTTAGCCTTTCTCAAGTATGTGTGCTTACAAAATAAATGTACACATCTATATTCAGTCTATTATTATTTATACATAATGATAAATAAATTTTAGAAGACTTATTCAAGAAGTGCATGATATAAGAAATATTTCTTTGAAGGGAAAACACCTGCTTGCTGTGGAATCAAAAGAAAGAGAAGTGGAAGGACTGAAAGAAACATTTAAAAACTTACAGGTACATTAACATTGAATTCAAGATTTATTTATTTAGGCCCTATCTCTATAGAGTACAACAGTGATGGGTGTAGTGAATTATCTGATTTTGCCGGTTAAATGAAAAATAATATAACATGAATCCCTACTCTTTTCCCAGTCATCTGATTAGTAGATTTAGTTTTTATTTACATGTTTCCTGTGTTAGATTGAAAAGATTTGTTCTGCAGGTATGTTCTAAGGAAAACAATGTATTAACTCAAAAAGAAAATAAGAAATCCTCTTCCCATTGTCAGTCACAACAAAATGTTCAAACGTATTATGTCATAACTTTCATGGAATCTTTGATCTCAGCAGCTTTTGCTATGGCCAACTTCTATAAACTGCAACAAATGTGTACAACTGATTAAAATGACAGTAACAGGATGGTCCTCTCCAAAACAGATACAGTGTACACTAGGGGTGTCAAACTCAAGGCCTGGGGGCTGGATCTGGCCTGTGTGGTGCTTAGATCTGGCCCGTGGGGCTGTCTTGAAAACAGGAAAGGACTGGCCTGTGGGGCCTTTGCCAGTGAAAATGGAGCTCGGGAGCCGGTTTTCTCTGGTAGAACACTTGGGCCTCCACAGGTGCCCCTGACATAAGTGACGAGCTGGCCACACCCATCCCAGCCATGCCCACTCCTGCCTCCCGAGGTCAAACACAACCCTGATGCGGCCCTCAGTGAAATCAAGTTTGATGTTCCCCAATACATACAATAAATGCAGAAATATGTAATAGTACATGCATTAACATATATTTTGTAGGTTTTGAAAATTTAAGCACGGTTTATTGTGGCTGTAAATTTTATGTCAGCATGGAAAAGCAGGAAATTCTTCTGATTTCTAGTATCAGATATTTTATTTTCTTCATACTGGGAGATATTAGATCACTATTTCTTTCAAGAACAATTAACTTACCACTACGTAAATGTCCTTCAAGACAGTGTTATAATGGGCCAAGTCCAAAAAATGCCAACCTCTTAAAATTTCATTTTCTCTCACTTCTTTGAAGAGTCATAGGATCCTATCTAATGGTCGCTTTGCCGTTAACCGATTTGTTAAAGACCAAGCCTGCTACTGCTAAGCTCCGACCTGGCCAGCTACTCCCATGGACGCTAGGCTGTCAGCGGGCTTTCGAGGCTCTAAAGGCTCTGTTCACGAAGGAGCCCGTCCTGCAACATCCAGACCCTGAACGGCCATTTATCATCCAGGCTGATGCTAGTGATGTGGCTGTGGGTGCCATCCTTCTGCAGACAAATGCACAGGGGCAATTGCAGAGGTGGCATACAATAACACTGTGCATAGTAGCACCGGGTTCACCCCATTCCGGGTGGTCAATGGGTTAGACTTCATGCCTATTCCCAAGTATCTGCAGGAACCGCCCTCCCCATGCTGGCCCAATGATTGGGTACCATACAAAGTGTATGGAGCGCTGTGAAAACAGCACTAACGAAAGCATTCAAAGCCCAAGCAGACAAAAAGCGGGCCCCTCACAAACCGTTCTAGGTGGGAGGGAAAGTGTATCTCTCAACCATCAGGTTGGAAAGGATGATGTTTTGTGATATATCTCTGTCATATTAGAGCTTGTTCTGATAAATTTTGAACATGACATAATTCTATTCTCAAAGAAAGAAAAGCTCATACACATGACTTGGTCAGAATCAGACACACAACTTTCGTCATGAATGATACGTAGCACATGATTTCCTGTACATTGTTGGCTCAATGTATTGCAATATGACGGCTTTCTTTTTGAACTGTAGATATATTTTGATCTATATAAGTGGTAATGGACACAGAAAAAAGACAGTTGGGTTTGTTGTTTGTTTACTATTTGCCACAAAGTCCAGGTGTTCATTCACTGTCAGGTTTCCTCTTAGATCTCCCTCTCAGAGACTATATCTTCCTTCAACTGTCCTACTTAGTTGCTCTGTTTTCTTTCCTCTTTCCCTCCAATTCCCTCCCCTGTTTCTGGGCTAACAAGAGAGAAAGAGAGAGAGCAAAAAGAAAGGAATTGACTGAATTACTGCAGTGTGTTCAGCACAATTTGACTTTCTTCTGGATCTGCTTAGCCAAACACTCACTGCTTCTCCATTGGGGGGCAGGATGTTTCTCAAGATTTTCTTCTCTAGAGATCAGGGCTTTGCCACTGACAGCTGATCCCCTTCTTCCCTTTTGGGATCTTTTTGAATCTTGGGTGGAGCTCTAACTCTTGTTGTCTTCCCTTCCTTTCTTCTAAGGAAGCTGTCCCTGGATTTTTCTTCTCCCTTGTTGACCAGAAACTGACAAGTCTGCACACTTAACTTCTTTCTCAACATTTCTCCACTTTGTTCACTCCATGCATAGACTTTTCCTCTCTTCTCCTTTTTTCTCTAATTTTTATCTAGACTGGCAGCAACCAAGGAGGTGGATTCACCCCAGAATTCTAGTCCCTAACACCCATATATCAGGCTGGACCACTGGGACACCTTTCTCAGAATCTTCACACACCATCCCTGGCAAGGAGCCAAGTCAGCCCATCAGATTTTGTGATGGCAGAACTACTTTTCAAGGCTAAAACTGCTTTCCCCTTTTATTCACCAAGTACTGTATGCTGACTCACACCAGCAGAACAACTATCATGTCAAGCCTATATGCCACAGAGTGGTACAGGATATATGTAGATCTCCAAGTAGTTCTGTCTGAACTATAAGAACCATGAACTAAAGTTAACTTCAATGCATCAGTAAGATCTTTCTTTTGCCTTTTCGCTATTTTTTGAATTTGAAAATGAATACAAATCTGTTCAACAGTAAATTGAAGACAAAAAACACATAGTGTAAATTAAAGCACTTAATTCATATTTGGAAAAGCCAGAAGTACAAGTTGAGATTTCTAATTGTCTTCCATAGAAGCAAGGTGTTTCCTTTGATGGAAAGATTCCCAATCTGAAGCTCTGAGAGCAAGAATCTCTAAATACCAAAGCATATTAACTGATTCTGAATGGACAAAGGCAATGCCTTCAATTTATAAAATATTTCTATAGGTTGTGATCAGAAGCAATCATGTAAGTCTGATTGTGTTTGGACTGCTTTCAGATGAATCATAAATCTGATTGATATAACAAATGTAGAATATTTCAAGCCAGATAAAATCAAGCATAGATTCTTCTCATAGACTCAGATCATATTCCTCTGAGATTTACTCATTTGATGAGATTAAAATATGGAGTTTCTTTTAGGAGTCTACTATGGGAAAGAGAATCTTCAGCTCCCTTTAGCTAAATTGCTTAGAATACAGATTAATGTGATCATTTAAAAAAGTTAATCAAACTTCTTGGATAGTATGAGAAAAGCTAAATATGGCTAATTTACTGTTACTAATAAAAGTAAAGTTAAATCAAAATATGATGAAAGCTTTAGGAAATATTATATTTATTTCATGCCCTACCCTTATGCCAGTGAATTCATGTGTTTTATTCATGAGATGGAGCTTAGAAATCCATGTAATATTTAAAGAGATTACAGTCTTCAAATTTTGAGGACTTCTAGTTTCAAGATCGCTTTACAAAAATGAAAAGCTGTTTCTCAACAAGGCAGTGAGGTAGAACAGACATAATTTTAGCAACCTTTAAGAAACAATAGTAGGGTGGACAAGATCTGCAACATTTTCATTTTAAGTACTAGTTCCCCATTCATTCAAATAATGTTCTGGACAAATAAGAAATGATTCTGAGGACATAAAGGAAATTGCTGATTCCTAACAACAACTACCACCACCACCACAACCAAAGAAAGACTTACTTTTTTGTGACGTTTCAATCTTCTTGGTGAAATGAGAACTGTTCCGCTGCAGCTCTGTATACAGAATTTTAGAAGTCATCTCTTATGGACTTATATGAAATCTTATCTTGCTTTTTTTATTTTTGAAGTAGACATAAAATGATTATTACAATTTGTGAATTGCAGTATAAATCCAGTTGTATCTGGAACTTAATCCTGAAGTAAATATTTTTTTTCTTGCCAACAAGAATAAAACTTCACAGAGAGACTTTTTTTTAACTCCCAAAACATTCATGCTAGAATAATTAAATTTAGATTAAAGTCTCTACTTTATAGAAATTATTACCTGGATGTGCTTCTTCTGTTTTAAGTTTAAGAAAAACAAAATCTGTCAAGCAAAAAAGTAGAAAGGAATTCTGAAATATCTTTTGGAACTATATGAAACCAGAGTAACTTCTCACTATTAAATATTTATTCCCAAATTTTAAGCCACACCTTGACATGAATATAGGACATTTTACTAAAAACTTATTCTTTAAGCATTATTTATTTATGCTCTTTCTTTTTACTCTGCCGCAATGGGAAAAATGTTATCTGCCATTAATTCTGTACTGATTACTCTTTTCCCATTAACTTTATAAATAGCTTGGTTATTTTGATGTCATTCTTTGTTTATTTAATAATCCAGTTAATGCTGAGATTATTGTAAAAGCAAATTCCTTCACATTGTTGACCTTCTGTGCAAAAGGCTGAAAGGATTTGTTATGCCCTGCTCAATTCATGACACAGCAGAAGTGATATATAGTGTACTTCATGGTTGGGTGAGCATGTTACATAGTTTTAAAGTAATAAATGCTCCCTAGCTTTTCTTAACTAAGATAAACTTGGGAAAAAAATCATCTAGTGGTGGAATCTTATTTAAACTGATTATAACAAAGGCTTTGGAGTGAAATACTTCTAATTTTATTTCAGCCAGCTCAGTTGCACTAAAGTAGTTCACATATTCTATTTTATAGAACATATTTGAATATCAGAAAACATACAGAATCACTTCTTTTCTTAGTTGATCAGGAAAGTTATCAGGCTTCTTTTATTCAGAATAGAAACACACTCTTATGCAATTCTGATAGCAGCAACTATAAGCAGATGGTTTTACAAAAGCTATTAAGAACCTGCACTTCTTCCCTGTTACAACATAGATATTAACTAAATCCCACTTACTAGTAAGGGAAGGAGCTGCTCCTCCAATGCATGTTGTTTCCTTCTTGCGCTATTTGTTCTTCATTTCTAAGCACATGGACTAGAGAAATCTTTTTTTTTCAATTTAAGAATAAAAAATATCTGAAATATAGATTAATTATTATTTTATTGACACATCTGACATTTATTTGGGTGAATGGCTTTAGCTTTAGCTTTCTTTGAACATATTGTTTGTGGAGATATTGGCTTGTAAAATTTCTGCTTATATAGCAGCTGCTGATCACAATATAGGATTGATAGCACTAATGGTCTGTCATTTTTTAATGCAAAAGTGTGAAAAGTTGGTCATCCATACGTCCATCTTGTATTCTACCATGTCCTGTCCTGTCCGGTCCTGTCCTGTCCATTTATTTTTCTATGATTCCAAGTTTGGAATTGCTTTTTCCTTGTTTCAGATTGTTTATAGATACTTTAAGTTAACAAGACTAGTTATAATTCTGGTCCTGGAGAGACTTGTTTGAAAATTCTGCAAGTCAAAAATCTACCTGTTCTTAATCATGATTCACCATTGTTTAGCCAGCCTTATTTAGATATTATTATTTAGTAATTAAATTTGTTTGCTGCCCATCTCGCTATGGGTTCACTTTATAAACTTCTGAAATTTCTTTGTCATGAGTTCTGCATTCATGATGGACTTGTTTTGTCACTGACTCTTTATTTATTTTTTTAATCACAAAAGAGAAGACTTGGTTGTGCATAATAGCTTGCAAGCTGTTAGACCTTGGTACTAAACCTCCCATCAAAATATTAAATTTGTAATCATTTCCTTAAAATAGTATAATGACAAATAATTTTTAACTGATATTAAATGCATTAACATAATTAGTTATGCTAATTAAATATTGATAAAACTATTTGTTTTTATTATAACAGATTTCAAAATACACATTGCAAAAGAAGCTTAATGAAATGGTAAGTGCTATAAGGAAAAAACAGAATATTAATCTCTTGTTCAATGAATGAAAATTCTATTCCTATGAGATCATTATGCTTATGGATAGGTGCTATTTTGGAAGCATAATTCTTCCTCTGGTCATGAAAGAAAAAGCTGAACTGTATGCCAAACATTTTGCATTTTATGTGAAGTAATTCTAATTAAGAACTCTGGCAACATTTAGATTATACGTATATCGCTGACATTGGTTGGTAGGCAACTCAAGCAGCTTTTTATTGAATGCTACCGCAATATTTCTTAAAATTATTTATCCAAGCAGTATTTGATTTTTTTTTGTTCTTGTGAAATTCTCATTTGTGCATTCTCATTTGCCACCTTTCTTTATAAAATAATCTTCTTTTATTAGCAAGAGCTACATGAATTAAAGTGACATGTGTCTTGATGAATCTTATTTTCTATTTGGAAGGCAGTATTTATAATTAAAATATGCATACGAGACCTGCATTTTATTTGAATTTTGATTTTAAAAAAGGGAATATAAAATACTGTAGTGTTCTTCTTCTTCCACTGTTATGCAGAAAAATAAGAGTCCTGAACAGTCCACTCTGAATCATGTTTGAATTTAAAGAGAGCTTTTCAAACACTGCTAAGCTTGATTGACTAAAAGCTGTGAAAATTCTGCTGCTGCTCAACTGGAAAGAACAAAGATAATATTGTCAGACCATTATAAACTGTTATTTTAATTAAGAAGCTCAAAACTAGAGTCCAGTTTAGCCTTAAGTACCATGACATTTGTACAGAAAGTCATCTTCAACGCTACAGTGGTTTTACACAAAATATGGTGAAATTGAATAATATGTCCTTTGACCTGAGAGATAAGGCTACAAGTTAAAGATCAAAGGCAATGTAAAATGTGTTTATCCTATTTCACTTTTAAGTTAGATTATTTATTTAAGTTGTGTTCTACTACCCACACTCATACACACAAAGATATGCCTGTTATACATTTTAATTCTTAATTTTACAAATGACACTTTATTTCACTTTTACTTTTAATGTATCAGATATAAAGTAGATTTGGAACTTCTTTGATAATTTCTTAATATGTTAGAGTAAAGATGATAAAATCTGATATTTACAAAATACATTCAGAATCATACAAGTGCTTTGGCTAGTGATGGTTTGAAATCATACTTTAATGATGAAGAGAATTTTTACCATGCTATTTGAATAACTATGGAAAGCAAACCTGTTGGCAGGACACCATTCTGACACAACCAGATGTTCAATAAAGCATAAAGCTGGCCTTTGGAGTATGGTAACAATTCCCTTACTAAGTCTGGTTTTTGCTTTTCTGATAAGAATAAAACTGCATCAAGAGATAACAAAGGAAAAGGATCATAGATTGAGATCCATGTCTCATCCTGTTTCTTTCATTTTTCCAGTGAACACTGTCCCTATTTTTGTCTGGATCCTATTTATTACTACTTCTGCACATAAAAGAAAGGGTTCCTTAATCTATTTCAATGGTCAAGTGTGAATGTTTGTACTCAGTTGTAACAGACAACAGAGCTTTACATGAAGGGTGTTACATTAATATATTCCACTTTGTTTTGCTAATTTTCTTTCCTATTAGCAGGAAATAGGACATAAATGTGTTCTTAGCATGTATTTTCACCAATGTATAGCATAAGGTATTTTTTTAAAAAAAATAATGGCTTCCCAGTCTTTACATCATATTAATAAACTAGTTGATTTTGGTGCAATTGAGTCAAAAACTACAGCCATAAATGTTTTCATGTATCATGCTTAGGCCCTGAAATATTTTTCCAGGTTGTTTTGTTTGCTTGTTTTTCCCTGGGGGTATATTTATTATGTGTATTTTAAAAAAAGGAAGAAAAGGAAAAGAAAAAAAGTAACAACAAAAAAGAAATTCTAAAACTGATATAGAGAGCAAAATAAGTCATGTCATCTGTGAAGATTTTCTGTAAACAGAGAAATTTTATATTAAATGTTATATTTCTGGATCCCCCCCCCAGCTTTTCTAACTATGGTATATATAATTTTTTCATTGTAAATGCCTATTAAAGTATAGAGAGATTAGTTCACTTTTGTTGAAATTCCAAAAAAATATTAATGTCCATAAAAAAAACCCTGAATTTATTCTTCTCAACTATGGCAGGAAAAAATTTCATAAATGGCTACTATGAACATTTCATCCAGTTTTAATCAGAAGTAAAATCAAGCAGAGAATTTCTTAGTTGTAAAACAGATTGCAATTGATCTTACTGCAGGAGTGGTCTGGTTGTATAAATTAATAATTACATGTAAATTTAATTAAGTATAAATTTAAATGTAAAGAGATAAATATATAAATCTAGTTCTACAGATTTCATATTTAATAAGAACCAAGTTTGTTTCACAGAGTAATGCATTTAAAAATCCAAAGTGAACTAAATACAATTATACAAATTTAAGTTGTATTATTTTTCACTTGCAGAGAATATTCTAGAGCACATACAAGTGGATGCAACATTCCAGCCATGCTTAATCCTCATTTTATTGTGCCTAGGGCAGGAACTGCTATTTTAAGCACAAGAGTAAAAGATAAGCAGGAGTAGCTGACAACCAAGGAAATAATAGAACAATATATGCAAGGAAATATTTTGGAGGTTGTTTTGACCATATCTTTATTGGATAATTAACCCCAGTATACTAATACAACCTAATTCCAGAAATAACATGTGACCAGCGAAGTATTCTTAGGAAGCAGAATGTATAATCTGTGTGTATTCAGCAACTCTTTTTATGATGATAAATCAAGAATGTAGGATTCTAATAGCAGACAATGAGGAATTTCATGGCAAATGACATAATATGTCAAATGTATATTTAGAAGGGACACAGTACTACTAGCCAGTGATTGGAATATAGAATGTTGGAAAGTGGTTAGCTTTGTATATTTTAAAATAATGTATTTTAAAAATGAGGAAAGCCCAAGTTACCTAAGGCTATCTACAACTAAAAGTCTGTATAGCATGCTTTTCCTTCATTATAGAAAGAGAAAGGAAGTCAGGTAAGTCAGGTAATAATTCCAAGTCACTGGAATCAGTGGTGGGTTGCTACCGGTTCACCCTGGATCAGGCAAACCGGTAGCAACGGCAGCGGCGGGGGGCTCCATGCACCCCCCTGGATGTCTCTGCACATGTGCAGAAGTGTTGTGAGCGTGCACGTGCCCGTGAGCGAACCGGTAGCGACAGGATTTGAAACCCACTACTGCCTGGAATGCTGAGATTGGAATCAGAAGAGAACAAGAACTGAATTGAGAAAGGAAGGAAGTTAAAGTGTTTAGAATATCAGTCAAGGCAATAGAGATATACAAAAGGGAATCTTTTGAAAGGGAAAGTGCAGAGTTCCCTTGCTTTGTGTCTCTACATCAATTGAGTGAAGCGATTAATAAATTTATAGGTGCAGAAAGTTTGGGAATCAGTGTAACTATGTAGGGAATATGGAAACAGAAATATGGTCACGAATTTTTGGATTAAGTAAACACAGTGACGCAGAATATAGGTTTGTTTTATTTCTAGCACCTTTAAGCTTTAAGTAACATAATATATATTATATATGAATATCACAATATCAAAATCAAATTAGGTACATAATGGGAAATAAAAGAGGGACAAGTGTAATCCAATCAGTTAGAATACCTCTAAATGCAATTTGTGGACAGACCATAAATTATTTGTATGGAATATCTTAAATATAAAAATTGAAGACATAATGCCAGAATATAAAATATATCTTTGTTATCAGTACAGATCACCAGTCTTAACTAACATTTAAAAAGATCAGAATAAAAACGTAAATGACATCAAGAAAATTGAATGACAGTATGTTTTAGATTTATGGGTGCATTAATAGAACTCTGAAGGTAATTTTAAATGTTAAATAACAGACTGTTACTGCTTCTACTTCTGATGGCTGCTCAAAACATCTAAATAATATTAGTACAGTACACTGGAATGATTTAGTAAATCTATTTCTATGGTTTCAAATTTATGTTTGAATCTGCTTATTGCCCTGATTGATTATTATGTCCAGGAGAGAAGAACGTGGAGTGTGTTCATGCATCTCTTTGTGACTTTTATTGTCATGAAAAATTGTATCCCTTTTGATCAAAGGTGTGCAATGAAAGTAGAGGAGATATTGTTCTACATTGTTTTTACAGAGACTTTGGAAAAAAAATCAAAAGATGATGCAGGAGGGTATCAGCACATTGTTATTAATATGGTTGGACACACAATCAGATGTTTAGAATTGGCATTTTTATTTACAAGGACTCGGATAGGTAGATGTTGTTATTTGATGGTAGTAAAAGTATCATTGCAGAATGTAAGCTGTTCCAGGTAACATTGCCTTTTACAATTGATGGATAGTGATTTTGTCAATGCCAATCGTATTCAAGTGGTGCTCCATATATATTTTTATTATTATTAATTTATATATAGTCTGACTCTGGATTATTACAGACAAAAGCTTGTTTGTTTGAAACAAAGTCTATGTTTAAATGAGGCTAACATTAGAATAATTGGATTTAGAATTATTGTTTTATGGACATTACATCATACAACATTTCAAAGAATTTTCCTTGTTTTTGCAGGAGCACAAGATGCAATTATACAATTCATCAAAGGAAGATTATCAGAAAAGACTGAATGAATTTGAAAAATGCCATGCAGTTATAATGAATCAATTTGAAATAATAAAAAGTGCTCATGGGAAATTAGAGAAAAATGGTAAATATTTAATACATTCTGGATACAATTTAATAAAATACAACTTAGTAATGATAACAAAGGAGACTGCTTCTAACTTTTCAAAAGAGATTTACTTTGTCAGAAAAAAAGTTCACAAACACATTTTCTAAAACGTATATATTTTACACACATATATATAAATATAAATGTAAAATATTCTACTTTGTAGAATATGTGAGGTAACACAATGAAGATTATATTTTAATATTATTTTTTTTATTTCATATCCCTTATGTAAGTTGTGGAAGCAATTCAGTTCAATAAGAACTTGTCAGCAATTAATACAACACAAGAGTCTGAGATAAATAACCTAAAAAAGGTAGGTATGAAGTGCATTTTGTTTTATCCCAGGTGAGTTTAAGGCATCCAAACACATATAATCTGAACGATTGGGAACCCTGTTAAAGTAATCAGCGCCAATAATTTATTGCAGGTTATCAAGATTTGTCTGCCCACTCATTTGTTATAAACAGTAATCCCTAAGAAGACAGTTCCTACTGTTTTTCTGTATCTATGCTATAAATAATCTTCTTTTGCTTTGTGCCTAGGATGAAATAGCTAGTCTCACTTTTTTTTTTGTCTTAAGGCTTAGAATAGAATATAATGTGAATGCTTTTACTGGAGCATAGGATTTGATGAGACATTGTTTTTTTTTAATTATTGTTATTGCTGATTATTGTACTTTCAATATTTTGCTATATAATAGAATATATTTTATGATGTATGCCATGGTGACTCTTGAAAATATGGTAACATTTAATTTGATAAAAAATAGGATTGTTATTTTATAACAGTGGTATATATAATTTATGGCCTCAGAACTTCATGTAGCTTCAGAAATTCTTGGATGAAACATTTAAAAGTTATCAATTAAAAACTTTAAATTTTTTAAAGAGGGGAATGGTGAAACATTATGTGTAGGGAACATATTAATTCTACTTAATTTTCATTACAATCAAATGCAACCTAGATGTGGTCAGATTTAATTTTTGTCTTGGGTCTTGCTGTGCAACCCTGTGCACAGTCACTCACGCCCTCGTCACCTCTTGCCTTGACTACTGCAACGCTCTCTACATGGGGCTCCCCTTGAAGAGCACCCGGAGACTCCAACTGGTCCAGAATGCAGCAGCGCGGGTAGTGACGGGAGCAGCATGGCACTCCCATGTAACACCGCTCCTGCGTGAGCTGCACTGGCTCCCAGTGGTCTTCCGGGTGCGCTTCAAGGTGTTGGTTATCACCTTTAAAGCGCTCCATGGCATCGGGCCTAGCTATCTTCGAGACCGCCTGCTGCTACTGACGACCTCCCATCGACCCGTGCGCTCCCACAGAGAGGGCCTCCTCAGGGTGCCATCAGCCAAACAATGTAGGCTGGTGACCCCCAGGGGGAGGGCCTTCTCTGTCGGGGCACCTACCCTCTGGAATCAGTTGCCCCCAGAGATAAGGAGAATCCAAGACCTCAGTGCCTTCCGCCGTGCCCTTAAAACCCACTTTTTCCAGCAAGCCGGGCTGGCTTAAGAAGAAATTTTTAAATGTTTTAATTGGTTGGTGATTTTTTAATTTTTGGGCCAAATTTATATATATTTTAATTGTTTTTTAATATTTGTATTTCATGTTTTTAATTCTGGCTGTACACCGCCCTGAGTCCTCAGGGAGAAGGGTGGTATATAAATTGGAAATAAAATAAAAAAATAAAAATAAACCACAATGGAAAGGTCAAAAGATGGTGGATATGGCCTCCCATCACCAATGCTGCTGCACATGGCCTGTGTTACCGAAAGAACATAGAACAAGTTATAGCACTAGCATTAGCATTTAGACTTATATACCACTTCACAGTGCTTTACAGCCCTCTCTAAGTGGTTTACAGAATCAGCATATTGTCCCCAACAATCTGGGTCCTCATTTTACTGACCTTGGAAGGATGGAAGGCTGAGTCATCCTTGAACCTGTGAGACTCTAACTGCTGAACTGCTGGCAGATGGCAGCAGAATTAGCCTCCAATACTGCATTCTAACCACTATGCCATCATATCTCAGCTGTATATAAATAAGATATTTAATACCTGTTTGTACACTGCTATACACATACACATATACCCTCTGTTCAATTTTTGGAGACTGCCTGAACAACTCCCTGCAGTTTTCTTGGCAAATAATTTCCTTTCCAAAGATATTTGATTTAGCATTCACCTCTCTCTTTCTGCTTGTTAGTTAATGGGGAGAGGCCTATCACCTTCTGGGAGTAGAAGATGCCATATAAAGCACTACTCAGTTAGAGCAAAGGATGATAAGCCACCACAAAACCTTATAGTGTCTTCTAAAAAAGGAAATGTCGTGTCAGGAAGTCCAGCATTTTGGCAATGCTTGTTAGGCAAGAGCAAACAGAAGGAATATCATGCTTGCTATTTTGATTCTACTGTCCAATAGCATTTAAAAAAAAATATTATGGCTTCATTGCATGCACTTCAGCATCAGCATTTGAAGAGAACTATAGGTTAGTAATAGTTTCTCTTTGTAACATCATCTTCTGTCGGACTATGACTGAAATAATTTTCCTTAAAAAGTAGCTGTATTTATATAACCTTATATTCATGAAGTTCAGCAACTGGAATATTTATTTCTATTTTTCCACTGTTTTATGATTTTGTCCAGAACAGTTAAACTGTTGGACTGTGATAAGGGGAATTCCATTTTTATGAAGAAAAGTTAAACAGACCAAACTTAGTTCCTCCTAGATAAAGCTACCACCATTTGAATACTTGATTCAATGCTATGCCATTATGAAGAATTCCTGATATTATCTACAAATAGCATTCATAACCTTTGCTATTTGTCTAAGTAAACGTCAGAACACTCAAGGAGAGAGAGATATTAAACAGGCTACCCCATAAAAAAAAGGAAGAGGTATAGAAAGATGGAATATTTATGACTCTGAGATCTATACTTTGTAATTTAATAAGCTCAAAGCATGTACTGTTTATTTGCTGCATTAGCTGCTGTGAATAACCTAGGTAGAAAATGGAAGGAATAAGGTAAAAGGAACTGCAAACAATACCATATTTTAATGCATTTTTATATTTTAAATCTTTAGACATAATTCAGGTAAATTGGACTAGGCATGTTTAATCCTTATGAGATCAACAATTATTTATATTAATAATATAAATTATATCCAATTTTTCATTGTTAAAAGTATCAAAGAGAGCTAAATCATTAGATAGTTGATGATGTTTCTTCTTTGATTGATTTGCTCCATTTAGATCAGGAAGACCTGGCAGATCTTTTAGTAATATGGCAATACTATACAGTACAGAGGAAACTGTTTAGCATTCTCCAGTAGTATTTCTAGTAGTGTTCAAACAAAAAAAGAACAATGTAGATAGCATATGGGTGAATGTAGAAAGCATATATTTAATCATAAATATCACTTCTGAAATGATGTCATTGTTTCTATGATGATGATAATGATGATGATGATGATGATGATAGTTCATTGCACAATTGCCAGATGTTTAGACTGGATTTGGCATTTTATCTACCTATCAAGTCCTTCCAAATTTATTATTATTATTATTATTGGCTTTGAGTTAGTCTTGACTCCTGGCAACTGCCTGGACAAGTCCCTTCAGTTTTCTTCACAAGGTTTTTCAAAACTAGTGGGCCACTGTTGAGAGAGAATGACTGAATGCCATTCGAAGTCACCTGGCTGCTTCTGCCAAAAGAGGTTTTCCAGGTCCTGGTTTCATGTCTTTAACCACTGTATCAAAATTGGCTCTCAGTTACAAGTGTATTTTGTTTTCTTGGCAACATTTTTGAAAGTGGTTTACCCTTGCCTTCTTCTTAGGACTGAGAGAGTGACTGGCCAAAAGTCAGCTAGCTGGCTTATGTGCCTAAAGCTGGATCATTCCCAGTTCAGTTAATCTGTAGATCAAACTAGTTCTCCAAACTTCTATTAATGCCAATAATGTGCTTGGTCTTTCTGTTTGACTGATGAAGTAGGTATCAAATTTTCATGATCCTATGCAGTAGATCATTTCAATAGATTTTCTCCATGATGATTTGTTCCTAACCTGATCTTTCAAGTTTTCCAATGATGCATCTATCACTGCTGTAAGTGAGTTGATCTAACTTGCTTCTGGTCATTTTAGAAAAGCATTAATTTAAGTATAACTTTTCATCCAGGTTGCATACATGAATTTTTAATTAATATTTATTTATTAAGGAACTAAGGAAAGTTACATCAGATGTGATAAAATCCAAGGTTACCTGTCAATATAAAGTGGAAGAAGATCTCAATGTAAAAGCAAAGGAACTGGAGCTACAAATACTACAGCAAAAAAATTCAGTGGTATTTTCTAATATTTCTTGATAATTTAGAAAAAGAGGTTGTGCTTATTTTAAAAAGGTGACTTTAAATTTTATATTTTAGGCAGCTGTAATTAATGTACTTATGACTTGAATGTTAAATAATTTTGCTTAATACCTCCTACACGGTGTAAGATTTTAAGTTCATGTTACATTTCTTGTATATTAAAGTAAGCATACTATTGAGTACAGTAGTAAACATTAACCAACTAAAGGGACCAGTGGAATGAATTGATATCAATGTGCTTATTTTATTTATAGGAAGTAGATTTAAATGGAAAAATCACGGAAGAAATTGCAAGACTCAAAGAAGAGAAACAGGTTATATTTCTGCTTTCTCAATGGTGGGGCCCATATTGTGAAATTAATTGTCACAGGAGTTGAATTATTTCCTCTCTTTACAGCAGAACAGGAAAGGTCTAAAAACAAATGTGCATGTGTGCTTGTATATAGATACGTATGTATGTGTGACATTTTTGTGTACACATGAATTAATCACTGCTGTATGCTATTCCCTTTACTGTTTTTCTGCATCCACACAGTTTGGTCACACATTTTCTCAGGTATTATATCAGAAATATTCAAGCCCAGACAGTGCATCTTTTGAATGAATTTTTCTCTGTGTTGACTTAATAAAAACACTTCCTTAATCTTTTAAATAAATTTGCTATTTATCTGTGTGATGCACAGAGACTATGATGAAGAAGAATACTTATCTATAATTGTAGGTTATTAGTATATAATCATGTAGTCTACTCTTTCTGTATTAATTGCACATTAATTTTAGAATTTTAGAAGATTGAGGATAGTGGAAGCTAGGCAAGGCTCCAGGCAATAGCTTTATGCAGGCACAGTATCAGTACAGGTGAATGTACAGATAGCCACTTGAAGAACCAGTTACAGATAAGCAACATTTTCTTATGAAAGACTAGATTATAAACTCCTATTTAACAATTGGCACAAATAAAATGCATGCATGCTTAAAATATATATACTAAAATGTAAGTTGTCAACTTTATATATATACATGCATGCACACATATCCTCACATATGCATTTAATGATTCCATCATAGGGAACTTCACAGAGTAATCCTTTAACCTGAAGTATTGCACTTTTTCTTTTCTTTTTTTATTAAACAAGGAGATTATGGCTTCTCTACAACATATGCAGCAACTGCTCTGCAGACAGACCAAAAGAAGTAACAGAATTGAGGTGGAGTTGAATAAACTAAAAGAAGAATATCAGGTAAAATGTTGACTCTATATGAATATATACCAATGACCCCCAATTCATTCTAAATAATTAAAATGAAGTATAAAATGAGAATTATAGAATGCTTTGCAAAAGTTACATCAGATAGAATAGAATAGAATTGAATTGAATTGAATCGAATCGAATCGAATCGAATCGAATCGAATAGAAGAATAGAATAGAATAACAGAGTTGGAAGGGAACTTGGAAGTCTTCTAGTCCAACCCCTTGCTCAGGCAGGAAACCCTACACCACTTCAGACAAATGGTTATTCAATTTCTTCTTAAAAACTTCTAGTCTTTGAGCATTCACAACTTCTGGAGGCAAATTGTTCCACTGATTAATAGTTCTAACTGTCAGGAAATTTCTCCTTCGTTCTAAGTTGCTATACAATGAGTTCCTTCTGCATTGATGGAATGGCTTCTGTCAACAGAAAGAGGAGGGAGCCAATTTACTCTCCCTCTGACGCCTACCATGTATTCTCCAAAACTGTTCAAAGATTTCCCCTACTACAGGTAATCCTCAATTTAAAAGTGTCCATTCCTAGTTACAACATCACTGAAAAAAATAACTTATTACCATTTTTCATATTTATGACAGTTGCAGCATCCCCCTGGACATGTCATCAAAATTCAGACACTTGGCAACTGAGTCATTTATGGGGATTGCAATATCCTGGGGTCATGTGATCACTTTTTTTCAACCTTCTGATGAGCAAAGTCAATGGGGAAACCACATTCACTTAACAACCATGTTGCTAACTTAACAACTACAGTGAGTCACTTAACAACTGTGGCAAGAAAGGTCGTAAAATGGGGCAAAATTCACTTAACAAATGTTTCACTTAGCAACAAAAATTTGGGACTCAATTGTGGTTGTAAATCGGGGACTACCTGTAATGTAGATTATATTTTCATTTTATGCCACAATCTGGAAGCATTCATTGAAATAACCCTTCCTGAAATTCAGGTTTAAAAATATGTTTTATGTGGAACATTTATTTAGTTCATGTCAATGCTTATATAGTTTATGTGATATTATGTCATCCCCCCAATAAAACTCTCATTATGTATAGTAGACATTTATAGTTCACATTTATAAATATTCTGATATGTTTCTTCAATAGACAAAATTATTAATATTATATATTTCTAATGGGATAGAAGTAGTGAATTGCAAAAAAACCCCAAACCCTATTCAGGTAGTCCTTCCTTACTGACCCCTTGTTCAATGACCATTCAAACTTACAATGAGTTTAAAAGAGCATCAATTTAAAATTCTAGTTCCGAATACATTTTTGTTGCTATATTATGTTAAGTAATTGAACAAATAAACAAATAAATATTATTACTTTTAGGTATTTTTTCTACTTCATTGGACTAATTTAAATGGATAATTAAATGAGAATAGACAAAACAAAAATAACTCAGTGAAATAGCAGTTGTGTTGTTTTTCACAATCCTTAAAATAATTAGATTTTAAATCTAATTTTAAATTATTTTTGTCCAAAATCAAACATCCATTATATTTAAGCCAAGAGCATTCTAAATTCATGGCACATATAACACTACTAACCATTTTTTGTTTTTAAAACATTAATGTGGATTTGATAGCAATCTGCACAATATTTTTAATATTTTTGTATCTGAGGAAAATTTTTCAGAAAATAATTGTGAAATTATAATTAGGATTGTGCATGCTAAAAAAATAATTCAGCACAAGCATTACATCTCTGCTATTAATTAAAGCAATTCCTTTTCACCAGCCTGGAAAAAATGTTTCTGCTTTAACATTTGTATTATCTTTAATGAGTTGACTCCTTAAAGCAGGTAAACCTTTTCCAGCCTTCTACAAAAGTCTGGAAAAACACTATCTGCTTAAGGAACAAGACCAAAGCACTTCTTCCAAACAATTTGTAAATGTTGCACAACTCAACTAATCACACAGGAAATGTTACTGGATGGTTACTATAGATGAAGTGTATTAAATAAATGTGGGGAATAGATTAAGTAGTGTTGTAGAATATACTATTGTTTACTGTACTCTGCTACTCTTGTTGATATGCCTTATTTTGTATCAGAAATAGTCTAAATAACTTTATTGGCAGTTACTGTGTTTATCTTTATGTCTACCGTATTAAAAACTTACTCAAATTTAGTGATAGTTAGAAATATTTTTTCTGTTAAGAGTATGCAAAATTATGATATTATCTAGATTCTAGAACATCACTCATGCTTTCTTCTCCTCCAATAAAATAAAGTTTCATTTAAATATAACTTTGAACCCCCCCCCCAATAATGAGATATTCAAAAATTCACACTCTCAAAGTAAAAGGCGAAAGATTTACATGATCTGAAGAGAAACCTGATTTATTTTATTGTATAGTTGCACTCATTACTCTCTGTCAATTCTGATTGTAATTGTCCTTTATTTCTCTTTTTATGTTGCTCTGTCATTGACTGAATAAATAAATAAGAAAAACTCTCAGTGTTATTCAAAAGTCTTTAGTATAGCAACTGGATAAAGTTTTTAAAGGCAAATACTTTTTTGTCCTATTCTTACTTTTGTCATCTTCTGAGATTATTTGGAACATTTTGCTTAGTACTTGGTAACTCTGTTAATACAGCATTTGATTAATAAACCAACCTCATTTTTCCAAGTTGCTTGTACTTTCTTATATTCATTCAGAAGACTAGCTAACTTTTGTTCATTTTCTTTTGCATTCTCCCTTTGCATCTCATTATCTCTTCCAAGGGTCTGCAATAAAATTAATTATCCAAAAAGTAATCAATACCACTTTAATGAATTTTGATGTGTTTTATGTTGCTTAGACCTTTTCTTATAACATGCAGAAAGTGCCATACAGATCAGTGATCATGTGCTATCACAACAATAATTTTCATAAATTAACAGGAAAGGGCATACAGTTTAGCTAACCCAAAATAGTTCATAAAAATAGCTATAAAGGGGTATAAGAATATTTATCATTATTCAGTTTCACTGCATAAGTTTTAATGCACTGAAAAATATAAAGTACAGACCTATGAAATATGGAATGTAGCACATTCTCAATCTTTGTATATGAACATAAACACCACAATAAAAGCAGAATATATTTTTATTAATATTATTTTATTAAACAAATCAAATCTGAATTTGCTTTATTAAGGTTATATGTTCTAGGTTTTAAATGTTTTAAATGTTTTCAGACAACTCTGGCTCCCTCGGCTAAGAAATGAAGTTGAACACCGCTTCCTAGAGATGGAAATGACTGGACAGGGGAAATCTTTTTCTTTACGTTTAGGATACTATACAGGTAGTCCTCAACTTACAACCACAATTGAGCTCAAAATGTATGTTGTTAAGTGAGAAATTTGCTAAGTGAGTTTTGCCCTGTTTTTTGCAGGGCCACATTTGTCAAGTGAATCACTGCAGTTGTTAACTTAGTATCACGGTTGTTAACTGAATCTGGTTTCCCCATTGGCTTTGCTCATCAGAAGGTTGCTAAAGGGGATCACATGACTCTGGGATACTGCAACCATCATAAATGTGAGTCAGTTGTTAAGCAACCGAATGTAAATCATGTGATCAAGGGGATGCTACAGCAGTCATAAATGTGAAAAATGGTCATAAGTCACTTTTTTTCAGTGCCCTTATAACTTTGAACGGTCACTAAATGAACTGTTGTAAATCAAGGACTACCGGTATTTTTTCTGTATTTCTGTAAGATCCAAAAATTTCCATCACTGACATCTATATATTTTATGATTTTCAACTGTATTCTAACTGTTATTAGTAAATTCATAACCACTCATGTCTTTCATAATATTTTTTATTTGTTATGAAATCAATAAAAATTAACAGTGTAAAACTTAACACTTAAAATCTTACAGAATTATAAAGATCTTTTGATGATTTTTACATTGTTTAGGAAGAAAAAGTGCAAATTTTATTTGGTTTCTTCTCTTCAAGTGACCAAAAATATTTCTTGTCCCCACAGTTATTATTATTAATCCATCACTTTCCATGTCAAATTAAGGGAATTAGAATTTTCAGTTAACTATCTTCCATGTAATAAAAATCCATAACATACCTAATTTAATTTTTAACTGAACATGAAATAACTTATAAGATTTCAAATAAACTGAGGGAAAGCATTTTAGTGGGCTTTCTGCTATTTATTCAGGATCAGGTAATGTATATCTAAATGCATACTTGAATGCTTGCTATTTGTTTTCTTTGCATTATTTTCATTAGTATATACAGTATGTTGGAATGTACGCCTGGTGTAAAGAAGTAATATCATTCCTATTTGGAATAGAATGACAACGGAGATTCTCAATTATCCATGACATGTTGTCCATCTGCATCTGAAAGAAAAGGGCCGCTCTTTTGAAGACAGCAAAGTTCACATTCTGGACAGAGAGGACCATTGGTTTGAAAGAGGTGTCAAAGTTGCCATCTATGTTAAAATTGAACAGCCCAACAGAGGGGAAGGGATATGACATCACCTACCTCTTGTTTACAATGCAGTCCTTTCAGCAGCCCTAAGAAAGTTCCTTAGCCTTTTACACTCTTAATTCAAGTGACTCTGAGGATAAAGATAACAATGGACTCTCAGAGCACTAGCGGCCAGATGATTGCAAAGAATATACATTTTTCCATTCCCCTCCAGTCAGTTAGAACTGAAGAAGCTTCTTGGATGAGAAGTGAAATGTTTTCAAACAAAAAACAAGAAAGACCAGTTGCCTTTTGGAGAAAGCATCTTCGGGACATTTGGCATAGAAATATTTTTCTTGAACTCTAGAACTATTTTGTTCCATTTGTAAATTCAATGCTAAAAATTATTACAAAGAAAATAATATGTCTCTCAATTTCGTATCTTCAAAAATAAAACTACTTTTTTTTTGTTTTGCTGCAGGTAGAAAACATGTCTAATGAAAATAAAGAACAAAAAGATGATAAGTATACACAAACTACAATGGATTTTTTTAAGGAACATGAACAAAAAGAAAATGGAAGAAACAATAATCTGGAGATAGATAGTGGTATAAACGTAGAGAAAAAGCATTCAGAATATTTTGAAGGTATAATTATTCATAATTAAAACATAAAATGTTGATAATCAGTCAATATGGTAAAAAGTTGTAAAATAAGTTATATCTCCTCGTTTCTACAATGCCAACAGAAACACCAACATTGAGCACCCTAACACATCTGAACAATGTCACTTGTTCTCATAAATTTATGTGTTTCTGCATCTGATTAACTTCCAGCTCAGTTAGCATAGAGGTAGAAAAGCTGTGAGTAATGTACATAAGCTAGGTTTAAAACAGGTATATTTTTGATGATAAGAATTTTTGTCTTGTCTTCGCTCACAGTGTTTGGTCTCTGCCTTCCACTTACCTGAGTCTCTGAGACTCTGAAGTCAAGGTAGCAGAATACTTTCCCATTTTCTCATGTGTTGTTTTCAACTGATAAAAAATCAATAATGAGGTAGAATGATGGCTGAAAGGTAATTTTTTTAAGTTGGTAATATGGAGAAAGCATTGGCCAGTTTATGGGACAGCTATCTTTTGCAAGGATGGCCATCCTTGGAGTAATAATGGCCAAACCTTATAGGGCTTTATAGGTGATCACCAACATATTGAATTGGCCCAGGTACCGTGACACAGAAGAATACCTCCTTGGTCCTGCAAAATGACAACTTAAGGAGAGGGGGAGTTTTCTAGGGGAAATAAAGAGACATTCCACCTTGAAGTCATTTCGGGGGAGAAAACAGCTGAGGTCAAACCCTTAGGTTTACATTTTCTGTTTCCCAAGGGAACGCACAGTCTGGTGAGATTCTTGTAATATAGGTGGTCAGCAATAAAGTATTTATTTGAGTCTATTCAGAGTGGTTCCGGTTGCATACATTTGACAGACACTGTTTCCAATAGATAGGATCTGGAGCATGCTTACTCTATTCTTCCCGGCAGAATGGGCAGGCCCATTATTTTTACAATGGAAAAACAGTACCAGACTGTCTCAGATTTACAGTCTTGGACTGAGGACAGGTGCTTATTCTCTGTAAGCATCTACCTTGATAACTATCATACCGTATGTTAACATTCATTTATCTGCACTTTACATTAGCAGTAGAGACACCCATGGGAGGAATACAAGGGGATGCAAAACGATGAAAGCATTGTTACAGTGTTCTGAAACAAGCCTTGTCCCTTTTGTTAGGGGATTGTATCACATGCACATACAATATGGGTGAAGCTTGCAGTACAGTGCTGCTTTTGTAATTCTGATGGAAAAACAACAAGCTCCTGAGAATATCCATGCTTCCAACTGCTTGCCTCTGGAAAAATAGCAAAGGTTACAGAGATAGAGTAACATTCAGTGGTGGGTTGCTACCGGTTCGCCCCGGTTCGGGTGAATTGGTAGCGGCAGGAAGCTCCACCCACCCGCCTGGACGTTTCTGAGCATGCGCAGAAGCGTCACATGCGCACACGAGCGTATGCATGCCCATGAGTGAACCAGTAGCGATAGGATTTGAAACCCACTGGTAACATTATTCCTGCTTTTATAGTCTTCTAAACCTTATGGGTTTCCAGTGTGAGTTTCCCTCTGGATGATAGAAAACCTTAGCACATTGAAAGACAAGCATGACCAAAATATATAGAAGTAGAAATACATTAATGGATTGCAAATGAATTGCTATTATTTATTTACTTATTAATTGCTACTATTGTTTAGAAAAACATTATGCATATTTAAAAGTAGTTTACTTTGGGTAATTTACTATTAATAATATATTCTAGATTTTAACAGATTTAAAATGACTTGCTAATTGTATGAATGAGGATGATCGTTTAAAAGAAAAGCCAAAGGGAAATCATTATAAGCAAAGCCCTTTATATGTTAAATTTAATTACACCAGAACTGACCTATATAATCATGGATTGCTAATTGCGAAGAAAGGGCAGTTCTAGAAAGAAATGAAACCTTACTTGATAAAAGGCAGGCAAAGGTAAAAGTAATTCTCTTGGACAATTTTTATTCTATGATGTTGTTACCAGTAGAAGAACTTAAGACTTTCTTAAAGTGTTGAAATTAGATTGTTTTAATCCCACTATAGAATTGGAACATTCTATTGATTATCTGGGTGCTGGTGTTGCAAATGACTGCATTTCTGAGAGTACTGAAAATATTAACAATGCAACCCATGAGGAAGATTATTTGACAAATAAAGGAATCAGTGAGAAGCCTAAAGAACAAATTAAAATTACTTGTGAGAAAACTGCAAATAACCATATGAAATCTGAAATGGATTCTGTATTGTTACCAGCGATCAACACAGATGACTTGGATAAGTACAATGATACTAGTAATGCAGAAAAAACATCACCAAAACTTCATATATCTTCCAGTCAGAATATAGGTATAAATATTCATATCGATGAAAACATTAATAATCTACTTCTGGGGAAAGCTTTAAGTATCGAAAATTCAGCTAGAGGTGTACATGAAATGCCTAGCAAACACTTTGATAAATACAGTTCCGAATTGAAAGAAATGAATACAAAGGTTTTGCCCTTGCATTCTCAAGATCTACCTGAATCTGAAATTGGAGACATGAAAATTAATGAAGTTGCCAAAGATAAACAGATAAATGTCCATACTTCCAAAGACAACAGTGAGCAATTTATTGAATTTTTTAATAAAGAAAAAGAAAGAGAAAAATCATTGAATACAATAATTAGGAAAATAACTGTGGAAGAAAGCACAAAAAAATCCTGTTCTTTGCTCATGAAGACAACAGAAAATTTAATAAACAGAAATGGAAGGCTATCCTTTGACCTTCCAGTTATGGATGAAAAAACAGAATACTTAGATTTATCAAGAATATGTCAAGATGAAGTTCAAACAATGCCTTTCTTTTTGAAGGAAAGGCCTCTCTCCCAAGAAATAAAAAATGCCCAGAGCTCAAGAAGAATTGATAAGATTATAAACATGCATAGTGATTTAAGACAAGAAACACCAGGTAAGAAAATATTTAAATGCCAATAGTTATTTAAAATTATATAGCCACAACATCTGTCATAAATTGACATCCATTCATAACCAGTATGTGCTGGAATTTGGGGACAAGGGGATTGCTGCAAAACAAGGAAGCAGGTTGAACAAAGTGTGTAGAAGTTGAACACACTGCCCATCTGACCAATGCGGAAGGGATTATATAATGAATTTTTGACAATAGTCTAATATAAGCCTTTTGTGAAGGATTTCCTGGAAAAATTGGATAAGGTATTGGTAGTCCCAAAGTGATGGGTTTTTTTTTACTCCAGTGAGTGTGACCGTATGCTAGCAAAAACACTATGAAGGACATTAGATGGATTAACTTGACTATGTTGTAGAATTAGGAAGAGAGTATTGTTTTAGCTTCAGAGAAGACAATGAGCTCTGATGATCTTGTAAGGTACAATTATTTTCATGGCATCCAGTAGACCTTTGCTGGAACATTTCTTTGCCAAGTTCAGGGATCCCCAACCCCAGGTCCATGGACTGGCACTGGTCCATGATGTCAGAAACCGGGCCGCACAAACAAGCAAAGCCCCATCCACGGGGTCCAGGCAGCATATGAAACCACACACCGTCTAATCCATGAAAAAAGCTTTCTACAAGGAACTGGTCCCTGGTACCCAAAAGGTTGGGGGCCACTGGCCTAGTTTGTTTCTTCACTTTGTGAGTTATCATATTCTTTCTAATCATTTCTGTGGCTTCTACTACTTGGTTTATTCACCTCTTTTGCTGTCACCTTCTTTCTATACCTTACTTTATTAACTCTAAATTATACTTGGCTAAGTAGACAGAACTGAAGAAATGGATGGAAATTCTCTGGAGAAAATTATAAAGTAATAGATGTATGGTCCAATGATGTCTGAATGTGGTTATCTACCTGCCTGTTAATGCCTGAACTCTAAATTCTTTTTAAAGCTACTATTTACTGATAAAGTCTTGGTATAATAGCCAATGGGAGTTTTTCTTTGGATAATTATTAAATGGATTTCCCCCTATGTTATCCAAAAACATTTGGAATGTGGGAGGAACAGAACAAACATGGATAGTATTGGTTGACAAATTATAGGGTTTTTTTGCTATATATAATCAAGTAACATGTATATAGTTTGCATCAAGTTCTTTAAGCAGAGAGAACAAAAGATTATACAACTAAGTTTTGATACTTGATTTATTTATTTATTTTATAGTATAATGCCAAAAGGTATTTTTCTTGGTTTAATAAAAAGATACAAGTAAACTTAAAGTTTTGGCACTGTAAAATTATATGGAAATAACACAATTGTTATCATTTCCTCTTTGTTGATCAGTTTCCGCTTGCAGTAGTAGAAATGCTGACTCTTTGAATACCGGAACTATTAATCCAATCCCCAAGAGAAATCCCAGTGCAGAATGGAATGCAATAGCAAACAATTTTTATGATCCTTCTTTTCCCACAGAACATGTAAGTCAATTAAAAATATTACAGAGCAGACCTTGGTGAGCTAACTCCAGAGCTATGTATAGAATTGTATGCATCTTGATGCTTTTAGACTGACTTGATCTCCACAATAATATCAAGAGGGCAAATGTGGCATCATTTTTCACAATTAAAGTTGATAGAAAACAGCAGGAAAAAGTCACAGCATATAAATCAAATCAATCACAGCTTATTTGAAGACAAGGTCTACATAAAAACTTTTCAAGTAAAAAAAAATCATGAATAGTTATTTCTGTTTATTTTCTAACTATTATTACAGATATAAGCAATTTGTAAGTCTGAATGAAATATAATACAATTTATAACACTTTGACTTTATTTTTTCTTCTACTTACTTATTTTTTCTTCTACTTACATTGTCTGATTGCTAAATCTAAAAGTAATCTTGAGTATGTTATGCAGGCTTCTGTTTAAGCAACAGCATTCTTCAAGTTGGAATAGAATGGGGAAAATTGTACTCATCTACAAGAAAATGGCATAGATCAATATAGTGCCAAGATCATTGCCAAAATATTAGCTATGCCATTCTTGTGTAAAATAATATAATAAAAAGTATGGCCACATAAAAACCTCATTTGCCAAAAATGTGTAATATATTTCCTGATAACAATATTAAGTTCAAACATCTAACAGAACCTGCTTCAAGTCAAACTTCTAGGTAGCCAGGACTAGAACATTTGCAAAAGAAACTAAACTCATATTTAACGAACAGGTCTAAATTCTTTTCAGAAAATGAAGCTTCAGGTTACAAGGAATCAATGCTTAAGACCCAAGAAGCACAGTGGAAAGCAAAGCTCAGGCATTGTATGGGCATATACTTCTGCAGAATTTATATTCTCTGCAGCCCAATCCAGAATGACTAAGAAGGGCAAGTGAAGTGACTGGAGGAGAGAAAGCATGCTTGCAGCCGCCTACAGTGGCTAAAGGATATGGGCACTTCCTAACCTCTGACTACAACAAAATTATTAAAATAGCAAATTGTATCCGTAACAAAAATTGTTGGGAGAAAAGGCAAAGCAGTCTCAAAACTGGAATACTTAACAATGTTAAACTGGTTTATAGGCTGGGTATTAGACTAAGGGAAGGTCATGAGAATTTGGCATTAAAAAAACTTACCAGGGTACATTTGTGTAAGTTAACAGCAACTAAAGAGGGCTTTCCATTTATTTATTTTTTGTTTGTTTGTACCCCACCTTTATTATTTTTACAAATAACTCTAAGCAGCAAACATTTCCAACTCATCTTCCTTTTCTTATTTTCCCCACAACAACCCTGTGAGGTGAGTTTGGCTTACAGAGTGACTGGCCCAAAGTCAACCAGCTGACTTTCATGGCAAAGGCGGGACTAGAACTCATAATCTTCTGCTTTCTACCCTGATGCCTTAACCAACTATTTCAAATTTCAAAATATTTTAAATTAAAATCAGATTATTCTACCCTCTCAGAGGCATATTATTCACTTGTCAAGATGGTCCTGGTTCAAATTTCAGAATACATGAAACAACATCAGAAAACTCTGGATAAAGTTTGAACTTGTTTGAACTCAAAGCAATGTTTTGAGCATTTAAGAGTTTGAATTCAAAAGTTTGCTTACTATTTATATTAATCATCTCCTTGAAATAAACCAAAAACAAGAAATCCAAAAGATATAAAATTATATGTTTGCAGTTAACCAGAAATACATTTTGAATACTGTATATCAGAACTCTGAAGAAAATCACAGCAAGGAACTGCTCCCATTTTTGAATAGCCTGAATCTCTCTCAATTGCTATTACATTGCTGTAGGATGTAAAGGTGCACCCCCCCCCCCTCTTCCATTATAGTAGCAGAAAGTCACAAACCTCTAACCAACCCTTTAGGGGCAAGTTAGATGAGCAAAAACATGATTACAAAATCACAATTCAAAATGAATTCAACAGGCTTGTGTATTGCAGCCACACCCAGCAAGATTGGGTTCCTGAATTGCCTAGAATATTCAACTTTGTTCCTGCTTCTGTTGCTTCTTCCATAGCTGAGGATTTGGAAGGCCTAGCATGGTGGTATAATGTATGAGAAGAATCAAGGACTACTAGTGGATCAGCAGCTGAACAGGAACAAACAATGAAGATCTATCATCTTGACCTACATTAGAAAAAAATACTGCATAAAGATCATAAAAGCAATAGCAACATCATGGCCAGCACTGTGCACTATACTTTAAAAAGGACATGAAGAAGCTGAAGGGGTTATGAGGAAAGCTACCAGGATGATATAGAGTCTGGAAACCAAGCCCTGTGCATTAAGAGCTGGGCATGTTTAACTTTCCAAAGAAAAGAGTGCAGGGAGACATGATCACGGTCTATAGATATTTGAAAGGGATTCCTTTGCAAATGGCAGATGATTTTTTTGGGGGAGGGAGGTGGGGAGAAACAAGAAAATGTTCATACTGAAGTTACAAGAAGAGATTTGGTAGGAGGACTTTCTTGATGGCAAGAGCTGTTAAGCAGTAAAACAATCTGCCAGGAACATGGGGGATTTCTCCATGCTTTAAACAAGGTTTGGGTAGCTGTCTATTGGAAATGATTCAGTGGTTCCCAGTATTAAGTAGGAGGGTTTCACTAGATGACTTATACAATATTTTTCAGCTTATCCATTTTATATTCTATACCCCAAAGAAAAGTTACATAAGAATGTTCAATGTCAGACATAATGTTGACATAACATTGTCCTGTAAGCAAGCTTGGGTTTTGGAGTCAACTGCTTTGATATCTTCTCTGCCAGGCTGGCCTCGGCTGAGTGGCATTTGCAATGGTGAGATAGCTGACACCTGCTGTTGTCAGACTCAGAATTATTACAGATTTCTCCATAATGCAGTCCTAGGCTGTGAAATGTTAATGTCAGTTTATAATGACTTACTAAGACCACACTTGGAATACTGCCTTCAGTTTTGGTTGCCACCATATAAAAAAAGATGTTATTAGGGGGCTGGAGAACGGTTGCAGGAATTGGGTATGGCCAGTCTAGAGAAAAGGACTAGGGATAACATCATATCAGTGTTCTAATATTTGAGGGTCTGCCACAAAGAAGAGGGAGCACCAAAGCACCTGAAGGCATAACAAGAAGCAATGGATGGAAACTAATCAAGGAGAAAAGCAACCTGGAATTAAGGAGAAATTAAGTGACAGTGAGAACAATTAATCATGACTTGCCTCAAGTTGTGGGTGCTCCAACACTGGACGTTTTTAAGATTGGACAGCCAATTGTCTGAAATGGCATAAGGTCTCCTGCTTAAGCAGGGGGGTTGGACTAGAAGACCTCCAAGGTCCCATCCAACTCTGTTATTTTGTTATTCTAACATGTAGAAGACCTCATGCTGGTGAGAGAAAATGCTGTCGATGTGGCTGATACTGGGCAAATATTTAGTTTTAATCCTACAGTACATATTTTACATATTTTTGAATGTTATATAGAGTTGTGTTTGAAACTCTGGTCCAATAATTATTATTAGTAGTGTCAGTTTAATTACCTTAATAAGCTACCTCAGGAACATGCCTGAGGTAGTTAAATTACAGAAAAATAAACCCAAATAAGTATCAGAGATTCCAGCTTATTCTTTCCTAGTATCTAAAAATACTTATAGAAAAATGTATGACTGTTCTTTAGATATACTGTTTAGGAGACTCTTCCCATCCTGCTTACAATCTTTTTGGACTGTTGGCTTCTGGCAGAAGATACAGAATTATTAAAACTCGGATCACATGTTTTCTGAACAGTTTTTATCCCAGAGCTATAATTGCACTCAACAATGAACTAAAGGACCACCATCAGTGAGCTGTTACACAGTATTACTTGGTCTGTTGTGTGGATGTTTGGGTGGTTTAGGGGTGGAGAATTGCGGTGGGTGGGAGTGTGTTTGGGGATTGTTATGTGTGTTGGACCTGGTCTTTGGGTGTTAAGTGAATTTCGTTGTATGGGTATACTGAGTATACACGTACAATGACAATAAAGTTATTTATTTATTTATTCTAATATTGTATACTTACATTTTAGGCCACAACAGAGATTCTGTCACAGCCGCAAATGAAGTCAATACAGCTTCTACTCTCTGAAGTCAGTACAGCTACTTTAAAAGGGAGCTTAGACAGCACTGAAGATGGGAATTCACAAAATGTCTTCACGAACACCCAGATCAGTAAAACTGAAAAGTTATTGTATTTAGAAAAGCTCGGCCAGTCCAGAAAGAGAAAGTATGAATATTTGGAAAAAGCAGTGATATCAGGAAAAATGGAAATGTAATTGTTCCTATATGCATGTCCTTGACTTGTCTCATGCTTGTTACATTCAGTGCCTAAAATAACATCTTGTGAAGTGAGAAAAGTTGAATTGCTCTGATAATCTCAAAAATCTTTGTTTTCTCTCCATTCCCCAAGTGGCAAATGGAGGGGGGGATGAGGGGGGGAGAATAGGTATACATTGTTTCTTTTAAAGCGTTTCTTTCTCACTACTAATCATTAGAGGGAAATGAGTGCAATCAATATGAAGGTACTAAATGTAGATCAGTTCTCAAGATAATGTGTATTTTCATAGTCCAGAATCCTAATACAGTATCTTTGGAATTTTCCAAACTTTGAAATAACCTATATAATTAGATACTACAGAACATTATTATTTTAGAAAAAAATTAGTTATTGAAATAATAGAAAATACTTGTAGCTTGGGTTTTAAATTTTGGCAGTGGTTTGCTCTCCGAGCTTGTTTCCATTTAGTTCTCAAATGTTTTGTTATCAGACTAGGTAACATCGTCAGCAGATTTATTTATTTGTTAAGTCAACCTGCTACTTTTTTGTTTCACATTTTACATGAAAATGGAATTTATTACTTCTGCTGCTACATTTAAACAAGCTTGTAAGGCAATTTAATGAATGCCTTAAAATCCAATTGTTGTTTAGTATCTCAATAAAGAAATTCACAGAATTAAGCTGAATGGTTTATTGTCATCCATTTTCAATGAGATAAACTTATCAATAAAGAATCAAGTATCTGACAAACTGAGAAGACTGTTTTTCACTTGATTCAAATTTTGTTTCCAGAAGTTCAGGGTGTCGTATAATTGCTGCCACTGCTGTTTTCCAAAGGTCCGATGTGTGCTGTGACTAAAGAAATGTAAAAAATAATAAAGTAACAAAAATGTTACACTTTTCTACTTAGAAAATACAAGATAGAATCTAGATTTTTAAAAAAATCCTTTTCAAATTGTTTATAGCAAGTCTCAGCTATAAGGATTCTGCAGCCTTCAGTTAAAAAACATCATACAGGACTCATTAGTATTCTTGCCACTGTTTGGCCATTAAATGAAATGTGCTGGAAAATAGGACTCTTTCATTAAATAAGCTAATCACATTCAGTCTGAACTTTAATAAAATTATGATAAATAGCAACTATTTAACTACAGGAAACTGATAAGAATTATCTTACTTCTAGTTAAAATATTAAACAGATGTATAAGTACTATAATCAGGACCGCGTTAAGTTGGTGCAGAAAAAGACTGAGGACTCACCTGGCCACTACTTTTCTCTGGGTTTGATCAATTTTGCAATGCACCATCTTTGTTTTCACAGCTATAAAACAAAACAGAATGAGGCATAATGAATTCCTTTTAAAATTCTAAAAATATCCTTGTAGTACTCTCTATTCTTTTAATGTGGGTTTATTTCAACCCAGGAAGAAAGTATTATTACCAGGATGTATTTTATACATTAATTTATTTAAAATAAATACAATGTGCATTTTTTATTCCTATACATTCTGCCATAAAAATACATAATTTAATAAAAATTATATTCAACATTGCAAAAACTATGCATGGCTATTAAAGTAATTGTGTGTTTCACTTAAAATTCAGCTTTAAAAACTCATACAACTGAAAAATCTATGTTCAACAGAAGTGAATTATACTACAAATTGTGTTTAACAAATTACCTTACCATCAATAACAAATGCTTCCACATCATCAGCTCCTATCTGAAGTTCCTGCTGCATGGTATCAAATGAAATTTCTTTATTTTCTACTGCCATTCCCATGAAGGTAAGCAATCTCATTTTTGCCATGTTCTGTTCATGCAACAGACCTATGTTAAAGAATACTGAGATGTAATTACTTGTGTGCAGACTCTGACAAATAATTTTCTTGTAACATGATTTAGGAAAAAATCCTTTTTTATAACTGAGATTCTTTTGATAAATTTGCAGATTCATGAAACGCCACAGTACCCACACACCAGTGCACACAAAATGTGAGTGCTATTTCAATAGTTATAATATTCTTAGAATTCTAATTCAGTGAGCACCTCTGCCAATTTGATGCTTATACAACCCTGCCAAAACACTGTTGACCTAAGTAAAGTTCCTCAAAATATAGGGCAGACAAAGAAAAATCTCAAGGAAAGTTAGGAAAGACAGGATCGCGTATTATTTTTCTCTTGGCCAATCTGTAGCCTTGAGAGCTGCTGCATAAATATCACTTATCAGGGTTATTTTTATGCCATGAAAATATTATTCATTGATTAGATCCAATCAAATTACTGAAAGATAGCAATTTTACAGAAAATGAAATGAGAAAAGATTTGGATAGGGAAAATAAGGAAAAAAGCAAAACAAAAACGGGAGTGAAGATATTTTTGATTTGAGATGAAAAGCTAGTAATTACAATGGTTGGCAAAGAGATTGCATTAGGTAGAAAATGAAAATCAGATCAGAGTTGGAGATATTTTAAAAAAACAGTGGTAATGTGCTAGTGGAATACTAAGATAAAGAAGTTAGAAAATTGCTTGACAATTGGTATGCCGAGGAAAGAAACCTACACAATTAAAATGTGGTATGAGCTACAAAAAGAAGAGTTGATTTCAGTGTTTTCTTATGCTAGTGTTACACGAAAGAGGAAAGCATCTTGCTGAATCATATATATGTTATTGAGCATTGAAAGCTTAGCTAAATATCTGATTTACGTACATTTCTATGGCCTCACCCAGCATCAAAGAAGACCTGCTTGTGTAATAAAACTTCCTTTCCAGGCCTCCCAAATATAGAATCAATTTGTCTTGTGTACAGAACTGTACAGAAAAGCCATTTCACTATTGGAAAGTTATAGCTGGATGAAATCTTTTATATGTCAATTTTTTCATTCAATTTGCAACTATATAAAACTATTGTACAATACATTAATTATATTTTAGAAATTGCCAAAGCAAATCCAAATGCACAACTAATAGTTATATTTGAATTCATAACATTGTTATATTAATATAAGAGCAGGAAGCAGATTACTACCAGACATAATGCTGCATTAATTAGCAATAATTATGATGCAGACTATTTATCTGGCACAGATTCAACAAAAATGTGATCATCATAACTCAACCAAACAGGGTGCTCCAGAAACTACAGCTAACTGGGCTTAATAGAAATCTACAAGCACCAAAAATCAATTAGTTGTGCATTAACTCTAATTAACAAATGCAAATGAAGCATTAATTACCCCTTTAAAAGTAAAAAGGTTGCCTCTTGTCTGTATGATGAGATTCAAATGTGAACATGTTAGGGTGATTCACAGCTGACACAAGATAATACAACTGTTGGCCTAACCTGTCAACATTAATAAGGCAATGCATTGTAACAAACAGATGCCACCTGTGGGAGCCTTTCCTGAACAGATTTTATAGCTTCATGTGGCTTGTTAATAATTTTGAAACAAGGGGAGATGAGCAAGTAAAAGAGGAAAAATTTTTAAGAATAGAAATATTAAAAGAATTGTAATCCTTTATGGAATTCTTCACATACCAGATGAATTAATAATCGTAGTTGGGTAAAATGGATTGACAAGAGAAGAGGTATCAAATGCATTCTGTGCAATTCCCTGTATCTTAATATTTCAAAAGAGCACATGCAGCCTACCGTACTTATTACTTATGTATAAAGGCAACTGTATACATTCAGTTTCATGTATAAATAAATAAGCTAAACTTGCTTAGAAAAAATGAGTATACTTATCTGAGCCTAGTCTACTATATAGTTATGGATCTAGCAGAGGCTTCTTTTAATACAGGAAGGAAATGAAATTACATTGGGCCATTTCTTCTCTACCTGAGCCCTCATTGCCATCTTTAATACTTCTGGGGAGAGATCAAACTTTTGGTGAAAAATGGATCATAGCCAGAAGGACAGATCTGCAAAAGTCACTATTTTACTTTGTCTCCTCAAAGGCAACCACACTGTGTTAAGGGCAAATGTGTGGATTTGTGTGGCAACCACAATGACTTCAAGTAGATGTGGTACAAAATTATTTTAAAAATTCTACTGTATTAATTAACTGATATAAGAGCAGCGGCATTCCATTTTGCATTTGCTTTAGAATTACATTTTTTTTCATCCAATGGAAACAAATAATATTTTAGAAACTAAAATCCACAAAAATATTAAACCCTGATTTTATGAAAATATTTATTCAGTACTAGTATCCCTAAATCGTAATGCAGTAATATAAAAGCCTGCATCACTGAACAATTTTTGCTTTGTCGCTGACCCTTGTCCTAAAATGCTGCAATACAGAAAAAGTAATTTTCATGCATGCAATTACTTATGAACCAGTGCTCCTTTGAAACAGTCAATTACACACCAATGGGGGAGTGTCAAAGTGTTAATTACTACTCCTTTTCTTTCCATGGTGTATAAATAAAGAGGGTGCTGACATTAACATTCCATCACAAAGCTTCATCCTATGAAACATATTAACTCTGATAGAATGTGGTTTGATAGGTTTTAATACATTTGAAAAAGCTTAAGCTTGCATAAGAACACTTAGAAGTATTTAATTTTACTGCACTTTAGTACCTTAATGGTTTCTTAAACAACGTTTGCACACAAAAGATGGGGCACAAGCCTGTAACTAGTACTAAGCTCCAAGACTGGTAAAAAAAAATTCTTAGTAATTCAAACAATGAACATTTGGAAGGGGGGGGGGAACCAATTCCACTCCCTGTGAATAGTAACGTGTAACTGTTCTAAACCTTATCTCTTCAGAAGAACAATGCCAGGATTTTTAGGTGCTATAGCAGTACACTGAATATATCTGAATTTGGGAACCTTTGATCTAGGACATGTAATTTGAGTTCCTTTACAAAGTTTTCAAATTATCTAAAGACTACTCTATAGAAAGGCAGATTCATTTCTTTATATGGCTGTTTACTTTGAATGATTCCAATTAATATGTTAGGAGGTTTTAGCATAATTTATTACTATAATATGTGGCACAGAACTGACATCCCAATTCTAATATTTGATACACCAGGAGAATACCAAGTAAGCGATTATCAAACTAGATTTTCATTTTGATACACTTTGGGACATTTTGCAATTGAAAAATAAGAAACAAAGATAAATCACACCTGTGAGGAAGCTAAAAGTAGTTTATTCAATGATGCATCTGAGCTTTATCTTAGCTGTAGTATGCATATATGATTACAAGAAGATAGCTGGGTTATGGGTCTTACTGATGAAAACAGAGGTGAAACAGGAGTTATTACAGCCTACTACAGAATAAAGAGACATATCCCATTCTTATCACTCTTTCTTGAAGAGGCTGGGATAGGTTAAACTTCATAATAATAACAACACAGATTTAAGAAACAAATAAAAGAAGGATAATAACAAAATTCTTACCAAGAGAGTCAATGAAGTCCTTGTTGTTTTGATAAAAACGGACATAGGATGCTAACTTGGCACTTACAAAAATGGTCAAAAGCTATCAAAAAAAGAAAGAAAGAAAGAAAGAAAGAAAGAAAGAAAGAAAGAAAGAAAGAAAGAAAGAAAGAAAGAAAGAAAGAAAAAAATTCTCAATAAATCTAATAGGTTTGAAGATAAAACTAAATTTAATTCAATAGGCATTTCACAAACATTTCATTCAGAAGTGTGGATAATGTGCAGCTCCCTAGATCTTTTTGAGGTGCAGAAAGGACACAAAAATTGCCTTAATAAACATGATTAAAATTTATTTAATCCAATAGTTCCGAACGATATTCTTTGGACACAGACATCGCCATTTTGATTTTCTCAATACATAATTCAGGAATTTTACATGGCCACTATAACTAAAGGACATTTCTAAATCAGGGGTTAATGCAATAATTTAGTGCATTGTAAAGCAATTCTGTGCTTTACAATGCACTAAATTCCAACTTCATTCCAACAGAAAATGACCACCTATGTGTTCAACGTCGCTATGTCCACCTCTTACCATTTAGCATTAATGATACCAGGCAAAACGGCCAACTCTCTGAGTTGGTGTAAGGTAGCCTCATATATTTGGTGGTGTAATTAAAGATGCTTGATTAGAAGCCAGGAGACTTGAGTTCTAGTCCTGCCTTAAGGCATGAAAGCTATCTGAGTAATTTTAGGTCAGGTACTTTCTCACAACGCTAAGAAGTTTTAAAAAACCACTTCAAAAAATGTTAATAAAAAAAACATCAAGAACTTATTCACGTAGTCAGCCTTGATTTAATGGACCATAACAACAAAATGCTCCTATGCAGTTGTAATTAAAATTGATTCAAATATATGAACTTCAAGTTCAAAAACAAGGTCTGAAATGATATCGATATGAGAGGTAAAAAAAAAAGATTGAGAATGGCCTCAGAGGTTGCTTCCTGAGGCAATCAAAATTGTCCATTTCTCCAACACATACCCACATACAAACACGCACAAATAAAATTGCTATAGGCATCATGGTGGCTATGCAAAGAGGCATTTTTTTGCCTGGACTTCTTTTGGGGGTGGGATTATTTATTTAAGTGCACCAAAAACCATAAGTCTTCACTGTGGCCACCCCCGTCCTTTGGAACAGCCTCCCACTGGGAATCAGGAGGATTTCAACCCTTTTAATCTTTCAGAGGGCTATTACCATCTGGCTCTTCCCCCAAGGATTGGGCTAGGATAAGAGATTGAGCTGGGAGAATGTTTAGTCTGGAACCTGAAGGGAAAGGTATCTTTTATTTTTAACTATGTTTTCTAGACTGCTTTGAGTTGCAAGAGTTATTTTATAAAATAGGAACCATATAAATCCCATACATAAAATAAAATAAAATAAAATAGAAGTCCCTTATAAGGGACATATATAGGGCTCAGATTTTCCAGCTGAGATTTAGCATGACATGCATGAGCAGAAATAAACCATGGTTAGATTATTACATCCCTCTTTCTTCCTGAGTCCAGAAAGAAGTTCAGCTTTCTCTTTCATTAAGTGGAGTTTCCCTTGTTCAGACAATGTTGGTTATACTTATCCACAATCAATTTAAGCAAGTTACTTTCTTCAGTAACTTAAAGTTGAACTATTTGAAGCTAAGTATTATTCACATTAACCATGATTTGTGAAACATGGAGAAGTTGAAAACAGGAAGGAAGAAGCATGCATGCCCAATGATAATTATAACATTCTTGGTTGTTTACAACACATTGGGATGTAATTTATTGCAACCATTAAAATTGATAGAATTCATAAGAAAGTGGACATAAATCACTCAAATACCTTAGATAGAATATCTCATGTTGTATTATATGAGTTTTATATTTTTTAATAATACTTACATCATGGATAAGTTCTCCTTCCAAAAATTTGACTGGCTTTAAAGCAAGAAGATGATCAAAAAGAAAGGTATTTGGATCCTTTAGTGCACGGACAATACACCTAAACAGAAAGCAAAATGAACATACACCATTTCATGCTATTATTGGATTACTTTATCTTACTATTTAGCAGAACACATTTCTGTAATAATTTAAAGATTATAATCTGTGCTCTTAGATCTAAACTTCCTAAAACTACAATTTAATAGAAAAAAGAAATAAGGAACAGTGAAGAAAAGCAATGCTTTTTATAAAGAAATATTAGTTTTCTCTGAAAAAAATACACTTTCTCTGTACAAATCAACTGAAGTAGGCAGACCTTGAGTTTTATTTTAGCTTTTTCTTTTGCAAGAAATTCAATAGCAAGAAATGAATTGTACTTAAACTGAAATACTCTTCCATGTTTTGGAAGATTATATAACATACTCTTCTAAAAAAATATTTCCTATTGCCTACATTCTAAATGCCTGAAATCTGCATTATTAAAATAGTAGTAATAATAAGACCCCTGCCTTTTCTACACATGTGCACCTATGTCCTTTTCCCATTCATAGACTATTTTAGCTGTATCTCTTTTTGCCATATGTTTAATACAGCTTTACAAAGACACAGAGGAAGTAAACAGTTACTCCTGAACAAAATCCTCTATGAAAAACTCACGATTTTACATTACCTGTGAGCATCGACTCTAGCCTGAGATGCATTATCTTCTGTGTAACTTCCCAGTAATTCTACCATGACTTTTGCTGCACTGTCGCTGCTGAAAAAACAAATAAACACTTCTTTTGAAAATCATTTCATAAAGGCATTATAAAATTATTATTCTAATGCAAAGCGCGTGGAAAGTTACAATTATGATGTAGAAGTATAAGGATAAAGAAGCATCGTGAAGTTATTCAGTCTCAATTTTCCTCTTAAAATGTAGTTTCATAGTTAACTTTATACAGTAATTAATAAAGTAATTTTATACAGTAATCTTAAACTGGTTGTAGGAAAACTGGATGGTTGAAGGAAGCCCTTTCAGATAGAAAATGTTAAAACACATCTGTATATAATTGTTAAGAAGCAAAGTAAATGCTAATGTTGCTTAAATCTTTTCAATTCCTTTTTGGAGGGGCAGAAAAGATAAGAAAATCATACAAGAGCCACAAAAACAGTACAGAATATTTATAGAGTAGTATTATAAAAAACCACCCCCTGTGGTCTGCTGAAAAGTCTAGGCCTTTAAGCCTTTATAATAACAAAATATTATCAGGGCCATATGGACTTCAGGGGCGATGCTGTACCAGGTGTCATTCCTCAAAATGTCAGAGAGGCTGTTCATAAAACCGGCAGTGCTGGGTGATACTTTTGGAAGATTTCTAAACTTCTCGTACCTTAAAATATAAGTACTTTGAATGATCTCTTGAGCCTAAAGTTTTAATGATAAACCTTCACAAATTTTCAAATATAATTTGATCTAACTTCAATTTATATTTGATTTCCTGAGACTGCAAGGCCAACAGCCATGTTCCTGCATTAACTTGTTCTTTTTTTAGGGGGGGAAGGGGAGGAGATCCAAGATAGAATTGCCAAATAAACATTCAAAGTCAAAATTATTTATTTATTTATTTTTATTTTTATTATTATTATTATTATTATTATTATTATTATTATTATTATTATTATTATTATTATTATTATTATTATTATTATTATTATTATTATTATTATTCAGCAGAATGAATTTCCACACGTGCCCCTAGAGTGTGTTATAGAGGGGAAGTCTGCTTCCACAATGTTGAATTGTTCTTCAATATTTTAATATCCCTGGAGACTCTTACTCAAGAATCTATTTTCAGATCTTGTAACAATCAATCACTATTATCATCAAATTTGCTTTGAAGAAAAGGCAGATTAAATAGTTTTCTGCAAAAGAATCTGAATGGATCTTATGTTGTATAAATTTATTGGAAATTCACTCTCACAGTGAGAAAAGGAAAACCATTAGCACCACTATCATGTAAATATAAAAAACCCATCAACAGAAAAGTAGGATCACTCAGTATAACATGACTATTAATTCATATTCCCATTAACTCAGCATACATAACTCCAGTATTACTTTAGGAATGGGGAAGCAAAGAATATTTAATCTATCAAATCATCTAAGAACAAGAAAATCCAAAATCAAATCCAGATTTTTTCCTCTTTGACTTTTCCCTTAGGAAAATAAAGTTAGAAGGGGCCAAAACGAGGAAATTTTCCTGTTGCTTAACCAATAGATGGTATGTGGAAATTACCATTTATTCTAATCCTGAAAGCCTAATCTAATCTTGCAATCTAACATTTGAATTCATCATAAGTAATAAAATTACTTTCAACTATTCTGTTATCTGCCCCTCAATCCTACCCATCTGTTTTTAACAACCACATTTCCTAAATATTCAAATTGATTCAATCAATCTCTTTGAATGAAGAAGTTAAAGTAGTTTGGAGTCAATCCTATGACTAGGCCAAAAACCCCTTTACCAGAGCATTCCGCTCTGATCCCTCTCTGTGTCCTACTGAATATTTTCCTATACTATGTCATTCTGGGATGGAATTAACACTTCCCGGAAGAGTTTTGTCCCAAATGGAAGAAGTCCAAGATGTCCCAAATATAATAAAACATATTTATTAGAGACTCAATGAATTCAACAGAAACCAAATTAGTCATGACAAAGGTAAATTTCAGTGCTTGTCTAGTTGTCTACATAAGTTTAACTGTGGATTCAATATATATTTTAAAAATTGATATGCATGCAGTTTTTCTTACCTCTTCTTGCAGTCCACTAATACATCATATAGCAGTCGAAGAACAGTGTGCTTTTTCTCCGTGTTAAGATCCCAATCTGAAATCCATTTTCGAACCTATATAAAATATTTAAGACGAAAAGTATGTTTTTACTGTTGAGCAACATCATTCAATAGTTTGGTTTTCGAAATGAAAATATTTCTAAAATAAGGTATAAGAATGTCAAATCTGGGATATCAGATATTAGCTGGTTTCTGTCATCAGGTAGTCCTTTCTTACCAATGATAATTGGGACCAGGAGCTCCATCATTAAGTAATAGTAATAATGTGATGTCATATGACTTATGATAGCGGTTCAAGCAGGCCCAGTTGCCATTGTTAGGGGAATCCTGCATGGTCGCAACATCCCATGGTCATGTGATTGGCATTTGCAACCTCTGGCCGGCTTTCTCATTGATTTTGTTTGGCAGTGAAAGTCACAAATGACGATCAGGTAACCACAGCATGCTGCAATGCCATACACTACAAACCAGTTGCCCAAACAGCGATCACATGATCACGAGGATGCTATGATAGTCACAACTAAGACCTGTCATAAGTACCCTTTGTTCAGCGCAGTCATAATTTATTATTTATTTTATTTATTAATTCAATTTGTATGCCGCCCCTCTCCGAAGATTCAGGGCGGCTAATTTCGAACAGTTGCTGAACACATTACCATTAAGAAAGGATCGGTACAATGTTATACTTACTCTTCCAGAAATAGTAATATTACCACACATAATTTATTTGAAAGCAGGAAACCAAACTCCAATTGAAAAATATCTGCATTCAACATAGTACCAAAGAAATGGATTGGATTTATTTCTACTCATGGAAGGCATCTGACCCAATGGCAAAAAATATAGCAACTCTAAATTCTAATCCAGGGTGGATAAACATCAATGATTTTTTTAAAAAAATCAAAAAAATCAATTTTTTTTATTTAAATCAGATTTTTTTAAAAATCTAATTTGTTTTAATAAAATGCTTTTGGAGTAAACATCTATCTAAAGATAGTTTTCTATTTAAGATTCATTAATAATCTAATTTATTCAACATGAAATGGAGCTTAGTTATGTAGCATGAGGCTGTATATTCTGCAATATTGGGACTATCGGTAAATCAACAGTTGGTCAGAGGAGGAGCTGCTGCAGGACAGAGATGACTGCTCTTTAAAAATTATGGTTTAAATCGAGTTGATTTAAATCAAGCCTTTTTACTAATGATACTTGATTTAAATTGATTTGATTTAAATCAAATCCACCCTGTTCTAATCCCCCACTGCCAATGTTCCAGAGTCCATTAATCCTCTCGAATGTGTTTTAAAAGCATCAGTGGAATACTGGAAGATGGTGAAGTTAATAAAAATCTTATTAACTTCCCATCTTCAGAAAGATGGACTGCCTGAACAGTTTTCTCAGCATATGATCCTGCTCCTGAAAATGATCTCTGGATACAAATTAATTTTTAAAGAATAATTTTAGAAATTATTCTAAATTGGTAATTTTGTATTAGTTAAACTGCCCTCACCTCTTAGGTCTAATTGCTTACCTGTTCCAGTTCAGTTGGAATGTACTGTACAGCACCACAAGTGGAAGCTACTTTAAGAAGGCTGCAGTAGACTGTATACCTTGCAGGAGTATTTTTATCCATCCCATGGAAGAGGTTACTCAACCTAAACAATAAAGGACAATCTATTTTCACCAAATTTTTAAGTGTACTAAAAGCAAGCATTTTTACCATTTCAATGAATTCTGTGATACTCAAGAATTTTTTTGACCCTTATAGAATATTATTCCCATTTTGCTACTCATATGCAGAAATGTGAAAAATGTTTGTAGAGTCTTACAAGACGTCCAGATTACTTTTACCAGAGATAATTGTTCTTTATGTAATGAAAAACATACTATTTTCTCCCAAAGAAGACACTTACAGCTGAAGCCTGAGTGAAGGCCGTTCACCTTCCCGAAATTTGACTAGTTTCTCACACAAACTTTCAATCAAAGCCTCTTGTTTGTCAGGTTCCAGAATAAGAAGCAAAGATACTACACTGTTCATCACACTTTCAACATCTATATGGAAAACAAAAGTTTACATTAATTAGAAAAAAGTTCTTGTCTTGAAGATATGTAATCAAGTATTCCTTGATTCATCTCTGACATTAGAATTGGCAAATAAATTTAATAGCGTCACATAAATCTGATAGCCTCATATATAATTTAGGTGGCTTGGCCAGTATAATCACACTAGATTATGAACTGATACTTTCTGATCTTGATTAGAGAAAAGAACAAAAGTTTGTCAGCACCATTGTTCAAGAAGTGCTCTTCCAGAAAGAGTCAAAACTATAACACCCCCTAATCCTAAACTTCCTGATAGTCCAGAAAGTCTCTCCCAAACCTAATCATGCCTGTAAATGTAATGCAGCTTTAAATTTCCATGCACCCCCTCCCCTCGTGTAAAGGGTAACCCTTAGATACTCATGATACAGGAAAATACATGTGATTCGGCTTCTATTCAATTCCCACTGTAAGTTATCCACCAGTGAGTTAAGTTCATTTATATGTTCAATCTAGGCTAAAAACTATATGGAAAATACAATTAATTTGTAATATTCCTGGTCTTTACATCATTTCTATTTCTTTCATTTTTGAAACATTTACCAAAGCATCTGTATTGTACAAACCTTTGTCATCGTCTTTTAGGCACACATCACATGCTTCAATAATCTGAGCTAAATCAATATGAAGTCCACCTTCTGAATTCTCTTCAGAGATCTCTGCTCCCTTGGATTTTAGATAGGCTCTAAGTTCTGCAGCCTTTTAAAGAAGAACATTGCTGTGAAAACTGCACATGCTCAGCAGCTCTAGAAAACTTAACAATTATAATCATTTCTTGGTTAATATAAAATATAATTTGTTACCGTACATAAGAGTAATGTAACTGGAACTTAAATTTTACCATAAAGAATTGAAATAGTCAAAATTATCAATTAAAGTCAGCATGGCTGGAGAACAAACTGATCAGCTGATCACAGTTTAATATACAAGAATAGTAATGCTGTTGGTACTATGCACAACCTATATATGAATAAACACACAACGGTTTCATGACAATTTTCCACTCAAGTCTATTTTAAGCTGCACATGATATTTGACATTTAGCTTTTTTTAACCTGTATCTTATTATCTCAGGCATATGAAATAGTATATAACCATTATTTCAGGATACAATCGCCACAATCATAATTGATTCCATTTTGCGATCTCCAGTGTCAAAAAGAAAATCACGAGGGCTCAGATGCCTAACCAGGAATACCAGAAGGTAGGAACGATGCAAACTAGGATCTACCCTGTTTTCCCCAAAATAAGACATCCCCTGATAATAAGCCCAATCGGGCTTTTGAGAGCATGTCAATAAGACCAAGCACTTATTTCAGGGTTCAAAAAAATATAAGACAGGGTCTTATTTTTGGGGAAACACGGTAGTTAGTGATAATTGGGAGGAACTCTTCAAAGCTTTTTGAATTTTCAGTTGTTTTAACAGCACCAACTTTACTTATCTTTCCCTATGAACATGAAAGGATAGCAAATGGTTACACGGAAGTGAATTTTGTGTTCGGTTCTGATACTGAAAACAAAAATCCCTAGGGCTCAAAAACTATTTAGGACTTTCTTCTTTGCGTCAGTCCTAAATCTTAGGGGTGAAGTGCTCATAGGGGTAAATAGACGCTGGACTGCAAGTGAAGCCATATTGACACAATTCCTGATCAATGAAGCATCGCCAGAGCAGGCAGACCGACTTTGCCAAACTGGTACCGCACCTCTGGGGGAAGGGGAAAGGGTGAACTAGGAAAAAAAAGGCAGCTGGATGCAAAACAAGAACGGGAGGAACCAGTGGTGGGTTTCAATTTTTTTTACTACCGGTTCTGTGGGTGTGGCTTGGTGGGCATGGCATGGCTTGGTGGGTGTGGCAGGGGAAGGATACTGCAAAATCTCCATTCCCACCCCACTCCAGGGGAAGGATACTGCAAAATCTCCATTCCCTCCCCAATCCAGGGGAAGGTTACTGCAAAATCCCCATTTCCTCCCCATCAGCTGTGACTTGGGAGGCAGAGAATAGATGGGGGCGGGGTCAGTCAGAAGTTTTTCTACCGATTCTCCAAACTACTCAAAATTTCCACTACTGGTTCTCAAGAACTGGTCAGAATCTGCTAAAACCTACCTCTGGGGGGGATGAGCAGATCCAGGAGAAAAGGCAACTTAAACCAGGGGTCTCCAACCTTGGCAACTTTAAGCCTGGCGGACTTCAACTCCCAGAATTCCCCAGCCAGTTTTGCTTTGCTTAGCTGGCTGGGGAATTCTGGGAGTTGAAGTCCGCCAGGCTTAAAGTTGCCAAGGTTGGAGACCCCTGACTTAAAACAGTTATCCGCCATCGACATAGGTTGGCGAGGTAGGCAGACAGGTCCTGCTGCGAGCAATCAGCAAAATATCCCTGCCTTTCTGCCTGCCACGAGCCAGCCGGAGCCGCACTCCTGTCTTACATTCATTCCTAAATTCCCAAAGGTGCTTTTTCCACCCACCCACCCAAAAAAACTGGACTTGCTTTGTTTTATCCTTGAAGACGTTTCACTTCTCATCCAAGAAGCTTCTTCAGTTCTTCTTGGATGAGAAGCGAAGCGTCTCCATGGGGGAAAAACAAAAACAAAAGCCCAGTTGCCTCTTGACAAAAAAAAAGGAAAAAATAAAAAAAGCACCTTTTGGGACAAACCACGAACCGGGATGACTGAGAATCTCCATAGATCAGGGGTGGGCAACTGTGGCCCTATGCACTTCAACTCCCAGAATTCCTGATCTAGTCAAGCTGGCTCAGGAATTCTGGGAGTTGAAGTCCACAGGTTGTAAAAGGGCCACAGTTGCCCACCCCTGCCATAGACAGTCATTCCTAAGGATTGGGGAATAAGGAGGACGGGGGGGAGGGAAGGGGGGGGTATGACAAATGGAAGGCACCAACAGCCTCAGGAGAGAAAGCAACCGTCCCGTATCCCGACCTGATCTTCCTCCGTGATATCGATAAAAGCCGGCACGCTCATGGCCACGACAACCCCCACACCTCGCCTCTACCACACTCTCCGGGCGGAAAAGGCCGCGCCATTCTAGGGACGTCATTTCCGTTTCCGGGGCATAGATACCTTCCTCCAATCGACGTTCCTCAGCGCGCTTCTAGGCCCGCCTAGTTGCTTTCAGTCTCTTGGGTAGTTACGCTGACAGCGGTGCTGAGCCGGTTTTTCCGCACTTCGGTAAAGGGACGCGCGTGTTCCCCGTCGCAAGTGCTGCAGGGACTGAACGATGATGATGATGTTGATTGTTAGTGTTAGTATTAGTAGTATTATTATTTTATTATTTTATTATTAATATTATTTTGCCTCTGATAAACAAGTTTTTGAACGGTTTTTTTTTTTAAAATGGGAAAACAAGCCTCGTTTTAAAACCTTCAAGCCTTCATTGCGGCTCGGAGAAAAATCGCCCGATTTTTTTTTTTTCTCCCTCTGCGGTTAGGAGATGTTACACAGGTTCAAAAACAACGAGCCCTGCTCTCAAGTTCGTGAATTAATAAGCAATGGTTTTCCCATCAAATTTATCATTAGCAAGCCTTTTTAGCTCTCCCAGGACCGAAAGCCATTTTTGTGCTTTCTGCTTTAATCTTGGGGATCGGACACGTTGATCGAAGAAAAAACGCCCCTTCCCCTTTTTTTCATCTAGTCAATTCCGGCTTGATTGTAATACAGATATTTATATATAACAGTAACAAGAGTTGGAAGGGACCTTGGAGGTCATCAAGCCCAACCCCCTGCTCACGCAGGAGACCTATAGTTGGATTCGAACTGCCGACCTTTCCGATCGACAAACTCAGTGTCTTAGACACTGAGCCACCTAATCAGGCTTTTTTTTTTTTTTTTTGCCCTCGTTTTTTTAAATCGATTTGAAAAACAAGTCATTGCTGAAACAAAAAAGTCAAAATTTGGGTGGCGGATGTATAGGGTGTTACTGTTTTAAAAGATGGAAGGTTGTCACACTGAAGCCTTGAGGTGCATTCATTTGCTTTGACATAAAATAAGGTACTTTGCTTTGTGCCTCCAGTACTATTTTAGAAAAAGTTATCTGGAAGCAAGATCCATTTAAGTACAATAAAGGTAGAAAAAGAAGGGCTTGTACTTTACAAACGTGGGGGGTAAATCTGGGCCTTGTTTTGAAGTGTGAGCTCCGGCCCTGAAACTTTTTCCAGAGATCTGCTAAATCATTCTTGTTCATGTAATATAGAAGAATGTAGGTAAAGGAAGAAAAAAAAGAAACCTTCCTGCTTCTTCCTTCCAATGCTGGGGCCAATGAAACTAAAGACGTGAAAGAAGCCCCCATACCAGGGAAGGTTTTGATATTTACCTCTCTCTTGACAAATCAAGGCATAAAGTGATAACTGGGTTTTCCCTAGTGATCGTTTACAGCAGTCATTATCACTAAAACATATTTACCAATGTTTAAATAATAATAGCATTGACTGCTATTACAGAAAATATCAATTAAAATTTCATTGTCTTAAAAAAGGACATTTCTTATATATGTAAACCACAAGACACCTTTTCTGATTAAAGTCTGATGCTAGATCCAATATTTGAACTGTTTAAAAGAGTTTTCCCCGCCTTTGTACTTAGTTGTTTTTTTTTTAAAAAAAGCACCATGACACAATTTGAGTAAGAGGGGGGAAGTTTTGTCTCTTTTTTTAAAGCATAGAATTATAGAACATAAAAAGGAATAGCAATTGAGATAAATGATTCTGGGGGACAAGGTTATGTGGAGGATGGACATTTCATGTAAGTAGGCTGAGAAAGGGTAAAAGGGTAAAACTTTTGCTTAGTGGATATGAAGGAATCTAGTGCAAAAACCCAGTCTTCTGTTTTCCCTTAATATCCCCATATTCTGTTATAATTTCCATTCTGTTTAATGTGTTTTTGGAGAAAATGGAGACGATACTGCATATGCATTGAAGCAGCCATATTTTAAAATTTGAAGCAGCCTTAAATAATGTCAATTATCCAATGGTTGTAGTGCAATAATTAATTATGAAATATAAATTTACCGTCAGTTTTTTGTATTGAGTTTTATGCTTGTATTGTTATTTGTGAGTCAGTAAGGATTATGCCACATAAGAAGGGTGGCTGTAAAAAAACTTTTAAATGAATAAGTGGGAAACATTCATGCTGTTTTAGTAACAGCAAAGCTGAAGACAAAAAGAAATGGAAATTACCCTTTCATATTTCATCTTTCTTTTATGACTTTAAAGAAGCAAAAAAAAAAAAAAAAAAAACACAACAAAAACCCAGGATGATTTGTCACATCTAAGAATAATGTTGAGAAGCAGCAGCCACATATTTATGCTTCTGGAAAAGCAGTTTCTTAGTGTAATGATGAGGGAATTCAAAAGAAATGTAGAAATTATTAGAGAGGGCAATACTGTCAGAGTGTAGTAGTAAATCTACAAGCTGGCTAAATAGTTATATCTGACTATATATTTGGCTATAGCTTCTTAGAATATTCCCTCCCTGGAATAAAGCTTCCTACAAGGCATTAAAATTGAACTAGGAAACATAAAGGCACTGGTCAACCAACATTGATTCATTTCATAATCATTTATTTCAGTCATGCTCCTTGAACTATAGTGGAAAAGAAATGTATAAACGTATTACATCACACTAACATAAAAAACCGTATCTGTATTTGGATTTTAGAGCCTGTGCTATGAGACAAGTAAATTGTTTTCACAGAGTTATATCGCTACAAAAATCCACTTCAATGACTTTGTTCGGTTCTCATTCTTGTTACAAAATAGCAGTTTCTATGGATTAATCTGTCACCATGAATTCATAATTTATATTTACAGACCAGTGATTTCTAACATTAAGACCTAAAAATAAAAAAAGCATACAAAGCACTTGATATTCTTGCCACCTAATTCTTACATATTTGCAGCTGGCAATACTCTCAGAACATAATTACTATTATCAAGCAAGAGCAATATATGCTCCAGTTAATTTCCTTTCAGGAGTTGTTCCTTGCTTTATTTATAGTATGTATGTATCTTGCACTGATTTCAGTGGAGCCCAATCATGTCTGTTGTTCTAGTTTTTATTATTTTTATGAACATGACATTTGTTCTTCATTGTGCTGTATGCTTTGCTTATTTTGACCGTAGGTAGAGAAAACAAATATTGTACCTGGGTTTCAAAGAAATAGTCCTTAGTAGTCACACCCTTTATTACATTTCATTTAAACTGGGGACTCTACAATGACAATAGTAAATCCTAAAGGTGTGCAAACATTGTATACATGGTGATAATGACCAGCTTTGACTATAAATGAGATATATATCAGAGAAAGACAAAGTATTAGTAAAAGGGAGACATAATGTTCTTGACCATTAAGAACATGGATCCAATGGATTCTTAATCCATTGGATTAAGAAGAAAATAGACTCATACTTTGGACACAGATATCACCTTTGGACACAGATATCACCAACGTGCAAATCACACATAAGAAATTGTTATGGTGGGAGCTCAAGTAGTAATAGAAGAAATCTGGTGCTTGGGTTTATAGATCACTGCAAGATTTACAATGCACAATAGTTTGAGATTCTGCTCATGACAAGACAGGCTAAGGAGATCAATTCTACAAGCAGGATAAAATGAAACGTTAATGAAGTTTTTCAAATCAAGAAAATTTCCTTCAATGGTTTAGAATGTAACCAAAAACATGATATGGAGAACAAATTGGTTTGTTGTATAGCAGTGCAGTGAGGACATTGTGGAGAAAAGTATGTGCGCTCTGAATAATGGCATTCGGATGATTTTGTAGATGATTTTGTGAAACTCCCTGCAGTTACTTAGTTTAAAACTGTTTTGTTAGCAAGGTAATACTGAAAATAAATTTACCTAGCTTCTCAAAAACCCCGGGAAGAAATCAAATTCTTTCAAAGAAGATCAACAAAACCTTTTCTGTAGGACCTCCATGCCTTTATACACTTTTATCCGTATATAATTTGCTTGGTTTTAAACACATTTTCATCGGGAGAAGCACATTCTTACACTGAACAGCTCTTACTAATTCTTTTCCTCAATCCTGCTGCATTAACTCTGTTGGCCTTATCAGGTTGAACAAGTAGTCTCGTCGTGTGACCGGAACAATCTGGAACTGAACACACTCAAAACTGTAGAAATGGTGGTACACTTTAGGAGAAACCCTTCCATAGTTCCACCTCTCACAATACTAGGCAACACAGTATCAACAGTAGAGACCTTCACATTTCTAGGTTCTACCATATCGCAAGATCTAAAATGGACAGCTAACATCAAAAAAGCACCAGAAAGAATGTTCTTTTTGCACCAACTCAGAAAGCTCAAACTGCCCAAGGAGCTGCTGATACAATTCTACAGAGAAATTATTGAGTCTGTCATCTGCACCTCTATAACTGTCTGGTTTGGCTCTGCAACCCAACAAGACAGACACAAACTTCAGAGAATAATTAGAACTGCAGAAAAAACAATTTCTACCAACCTGCCTTCCATTGAGGACCTGTATACTGCACGAGTCAAAAAGAGGGCTGTGAAAATATTTACAGACCCCTCACATCCTAGACAAACTGTTTCAACTCCTACCCTCAAAACAATGCTATAGAGCACTGCGCACCAGAACAACTAGACACAAAAACAGTTTTTCCCCGAATGCCATCACTCTGCTAAACAAATAATTCTCTCAACACTGTCAAACTATTCACCAAGTCTGCACTACTGTTAATCTTCTCATTGTTCCCACCATCCATCTCCTTCCATTTATGACTATATGACTAATTTTGTTGCTTGTATCCTTACGATTTATATTGATATTGTTTCCTCATTGCTTATTTGTACCTTATGACTATCATTAAGTGTTGTACCTTACGATTCTTGATGAACGTATCTTCTTTTATGTACACGGAGAGTGTATGCACCAAGACAAATTCCTTGTGTGTCCAATCACACTTGGCCAATAAAAAATTCTATTCTGTTCTGTTCTGTTCTATTCTAAAAACACCTTTAACCCTTAAGGCACATATTTAGGAAATTAGTAGAACCATGGTAAGGAGTGAGGAGAGCCATCATAAAAGCTTTGTTGCATGAACAGACTTCTGTTTGTTCAGGGCTTCTATTGACTTTGTTCTATGCAAAGGGAAGCACTTGCCCATTTTATTCAAATAGTGTCATTTATATTTGTTTTGCATCAATAGGGTGAATGGGTATTAAGTTTCAGAATGGAGAAAATGCTTATGTAAAAGAGCAAGATGTGGAGTTCATGACCTTACAATAACTTTTCCCAAGCAGCCAAGCAGTCCTACAGTGGAATGCAATAACTTGATAAGTTGTCAGACTCTACTGATGCTAACAAGGTTGAATGGATCAGGAAGACTTTTATGATGGAATGCGGCTGCTGAAAACAGCCCTCCCCCGAAAATTGGGGAATATAAACTGGAGAAGAAATAGTGCACCTAGAGAGCTCTATCCAACTTCTGCTCAGTCAGATTTTTTTCATTCTTTTGGTTATGTTTAAAGACAAAATGCTGGCATTGAATGAATATGTAAGAGCTTCACAGTAGATAAACATGTTTTTTTTAACAAGAAAACGGGTAATAGCCATATTCACTGAGCTTGATCTCTTATATTATTTATTTTATTATGTATTTAATATATTTGTATGTCTCATTATCCAAAATCATTAATAAGGTACATTTTACTTTAATTTAAAATAATAACTCAAGATGTAATGAAAATCAATACAATTATAATACACTAAAATAACATAAAAGATCACAGTGAAAATTCTTGCTCTTTATGTCATTAGGCCAGAAGTTGATTGCATTTTATTTTAATTTTGTGAACACTGAAAATAGTCTTCATTTATGACTTAAAATAAAATGCTATTTTACTAAGCTCCCATTTTACTGTTTTAAAATTATTCAATCTTTGTCATTGTGAGATGACAAAACATTGAGTCATTCGGGTACAGCTGAATTTTAAATTTTAAAAACTTGTGGGCAAAATAAAAAAAAAAAGCATCTATTTTTCCCTACTCCAAACATTTCTACAACAATCAAACATATTAAAAACGAATTGTCTTGGCCATTGTGCAAGGAACCCATTCAGATATAATGTGTTTGTCTGGGTAGCAACGTCTGGAGTCCAAATTCATCCCCAAAGAAACTTTTTTTTTTTTTTGCCTTTTCTTTTGGAATTCCCTCCTCTGCAGTCTCTGAAGCTTAACAATGTCCAAGTTACATGTCATCCTCTAAACTAAACTAGATTCTTCATCTAGGCTTCAGTCTGGAATTGAATTCTAGTCCCTGATGATGGTGGCAGGGAGAAGGAACAGGAGATTGATACAGAAGGGGTAAAGACTGTCTTTTTTTCTTCAAGGCATTCAAGCTCCAAAATGAAGCATTTTATAATTATACAAGCTGTAGATTGCAGGGGAGGATGATTTTTAAGCACTCAGCACACATTTCTTCCCCCGCCCATGTTATCCCTCTCCCCCACATTTTAAGCAGACCAAAGCTGTATGTCCCTCTTCCCCTTCCCTTCTCTCTTTCAGGGGGAGGGCATCGTGCTGTTTCCATTCTAGGGGAAATCAAGCTTGAATGCACACTAGAAACAAGCATCAGGAAACAAAAACAAAATCTCACTTAGACACATCATATAGGCTGGAAAAGTTTCTAGTGCTGGGCTAGGTGGACAATAAGTAGAAGAAAAGGTGGATAGCCAGAGTATGTATTCATGAGGTGGATAGCCAGAGTATGTATTAGAAGCCACAGGAATACACCTGCAGGATTTGTGTGGTTTGCAGAGCTTTTGTCCACAGACACAAGGAGCTGATGATGATTTGAGGGATTCTAACAACATACCTGCATGTTTTTAGCTGGTATTCTAAAGTTCCATGCTGTCACCATCAGCTAATTGAACAATGGGGGAAGGAAAAGCAAACCTGTATTTTAAGAGTTCCCTTCCAAACTGAATATAGACCATGTACTCTATACATGGTCTATATACCTTTTGGAGCAATTTCATAAGCAAAGCACTTACTAAGACAGCAAAATCAGCAATGAAACTCCTATAACTGTAGACCAGGGGTGAAATCCAGCAGGTTCTGACAGGTTCTGGAGAACCGATAGCGGAAATTTTGAGTAGTTCAGAAAACCGGCAAACACCACTTCTGGCTGGCCTCAGAGTGGAGTGGGAATGGAGATTGTGCAATATCCTTTCCCCAGGAGTGGGGAGGGAATGGGGATTTTGCAGTATCCTTCCCCTGCCATGCCCACCAAGCCAGATCACGCCCACCAAGCCACGCCCACAGAACCGGTAGTAAAAAAATTTGGATTTCACCACTGCTGTAGACTGATTTAACATGACCTGATGGTGTATCGAACATTAGAGCCTTGATTCAGCTGAGTTTGGACAGAAGGCTTTTTTCTTTTACAAAATTGGTACCTATTGTATGATGCATGAGAGAGCTACTATCCATTGAGACCCTGAAAGTTCCTGCAAATTTCAACAATTCAGATTCAAGTTCAGAGTGATCTGAGTGAGAGGAACCAATGGGAAGCACCTCTTTCCAAGTTGTGGCTGTTCTTAATCATAGCACCTTGTCTGGGAAACTCAGTTGGCATTACAAACTGCCATTTTATTTATTTATTTTACTAAAAGTCAAGTTGTCTTCACATTAAACTCTACTCATGCTGATTTCTTGGGCATGTCCATTTATTTTTCTTAACAATACGGGAAGTGCTTTTTCACTATTGCCTCTGAGACTTTTCCGTTCGAACCTATAACCATGCTACCAATAAAGGAGAATATTTATAACTCAGGGATGAAATGAGGGGTCCTTGGTGCTCGCTTTCTTGTTTTCTTGCAGACGATTCATATCCAAACTAAGTAACATCAGTGCTAGTAAGGAGTGAGGTTTGGTTTCAGTTCTCTAGTTCTCAGTTATGTTCTAATGGTTTGCCCTGTCAGTGTTTGGGGAAGTGGTCTTGGAGGTTCTTTGGTTGGGCTGCTTACTGTTAGCTTGTTTGACAATTCCTTGATTGGGGTATGATTTACTTCTTGATTGTTGGTCTAATGTTAATCTTGGAGTTAATCAGCAATCAATGCTCAGATAAGCATAGAGTCCAGAAGTAAATACCCGATTCAAGGAACTGCCAAACAAACCTATACTAAACAGCCCAACCAAAGAACCTCCAGGACAGTGGTGAAATGTAAAATTTGTTACTACCAGTTTTGTGGGTGTGGCTTGGTGGTGGTGGGGTAATGTTTAGTTTAGTCCCGGTTCTCAGAACCACCTGCCGCCATCACTACCAGATCGGGCGACCCGGTCCAAACCGGGAGCATTTCACCCCTGCTCCAGGACCACTCCCACCAATCCTGACAGGGCAATCCACTAGAATATAAACTGAGAGCAACACCCCCTCCTTACTAGCACTGATGATGTTACGTAGTTTGAGTAATGAAACATCTGCAGGAAACAACCAAGCTTGGAGAGCACCAAGGACTCCTATAGCCATGATATTTCTTCTTATCCAATTGCTCTCCAGATCAACCCTGCTTCAGTCAAAGCCAACTAGGTGGGCAGATTGCTTCTTATGAACTGTTAGAAGGCATACATATGTAGCTTATTTACATCCTATAGTTATCAATATGAGAGATGGATATCCCCTTAATGTGGTCTTAACAATTTAATAGCAAGTAAAATAGTTAGGTCATTCTTAGGTATCTCTTTTGTTTCTAATATCTCATGAAGTTCAAAATGAAAATATATTTCATGAAAATATAAGCAAACTGGCGCACCAGCCCATAATCTTGCTGCATAAAATTACTGGTATTCCTCATTTAGTGATCGCAACTAGGGCTGGCAACTCCGTCATTTTAAAAAGTGGTGTCTAAGTGAAACTGGGACTGTGTCTTCAATCTTACTTCAGTTTTCCTCTGCTTTACAAACCTGTGGTCATAAATGTGAGACTGCAAGCAGTTGTTGAATAAAGCTGACTCTAACTGAGGACTACTTGTATAGGTAAATGTCTGCTCTTAAATATTAGTAATAATAATATTAACATGATTGGTTGTCCCAGAAGCTTTGTGTCTTCTAGATTTTTTTCCCTCAAATATATTTTGCTGAGACTATGAATATACAGTTTTGTAGCTGTATGTAGCAGGTGTTTTTCTTAACTTTTTTTCTTGTGTGGCAGAAATCTCAAATTGGAGGAAATGAGCTCTCTTTTATTTAAATGTCCTGAGATTAGAGGAAGGACACTTGCCAAGCAATGCCTCTTCACTTCAAAACCTCTCCTCATAAATTATGTCAGGCAAACTTATTAAAAGTCTGTAAAAGTTTCCTATTAAAAATAGTTGATTGCAGCCCAGATCATGGCAGTTTTTTGCTTGCTCTGAAATTCCACGGCTGTCCTAAAGAAATATATTCTGAGACAAAAGGTTTTGTTTCCTTAGTAATAAATTATTTTTGCGATATACAAAGGAAGATAAAACTTTCACTTATGTTTGAGTGAAGGAAGATTTTAGCGATAACTTCAAATAATCTATAAAAAGAATATGAGAATGTAGATGTAGACAGCAAATTAAAATCAGACTTCCTGTGTGTTTTTGCAAAGCAATTGCTTTTCAAGCCACTGAAGATTATGACCGAGGATAATGGAATGGCTTACAAAAAACATACAACTGTAGGCAGCTTAATATTTTCAACTATGATCTCATGACAGTATATGAAAAAAAGATATTGCTATTCTCTTCTTATGAGCCATGTATTCTCTCTCTGCATGTGCATATTATGGAAGTCAACCCAAAGCAATCCACTGCAGGATAGAAGGTTCTACACTGAAGGTCATGGACTATAATCTATCATGCTGGTCAAATGTGGGCTGGTAGATAGATGCTTCTTGACTTTCCAGTCTATGAGTGAGAGAGAGAGAGAGCAATGGGCCTAAAGCCACTCAGTTGACTCCTATGCCTCAAGGAGAAATAGAACCTGCATATCTTTGCCCCTAGTCAAGCATTATGACTCCTCCTCCTCACTGGCTCTTGTTATGTGGCTCAGCCTGGCTAGGTGGCTCAGTGGCTAAGACGCTGAGTTGGTTGATCAGAAATGTCGACAGTTCGGCGGTTCGAATCCCTAGTATAGGTCTTCTGTGTGAGCAGGGAGTTGGACCAGATGACCTCCAAGGTCCCTTCCAACTCTGTTACAGTTATGTATAGGCAGTGAGTGGGTATATGTATTACATAAATGCACACATATGTATGCGATGTGATATGTACATATGATCAAAACTTCCTCATAAGAAATAGCATACCTCTTTGATATATATTTTAACATGAGTAATGATTATACTACATCACATTGGGAACAATTTTGTATTAAATAAATAATTGAATAAAAGAATAAATAAATATTTATTGTGAAGACGAACAATAAAAAATGTTCACAGCTTGCACTCCCACTCCCAGTAAAATAGGCACATTGTACCTCTGCATGCAGTAGTTAGTGCAGAATATGTAGAATTTTCTATAAATATGTAATAATGAAATAATAAAATCTGTCTTTTATGAAACAATTGACTTGGAAATTCATAATTATTGGAACAAAAAGTATAAAGAACTGCTTTCTAGAGATACGTGATTAAATCAATTTGTTTCTAAAAGATGCACATAGATATGGATGGAAAAGTCCAAAAAATTCCTAAAAGTATGCCTTATAACACTGAAAATCTCATTTATGAAAATTATTATTCATTACTAATTAGCTGACAGAGGTTTCAATGTATATAATATTTATTATACACATTTATTCTTGTTAATTTTATAGGGACTGCAATTTTATTTTTAATTTGGGAGTAATTTAGATTGAACTCAGTGGAACTTGTATCAAACTGTTTTGTACAAATACGATCTGCCAATCAAATGAACCTCAACTCATATTTTTATTTAACTGAGAAATATTTACTCAGCTTTCAGGAAGTTAATGAGGCCCAGTTTGTTAGAGTGATTAAGGTACCAGGCTAGAAAACCAGAGATAGAAATTAGATCTCATCAAAATGCAGAAATTGAAATAATTTCTATAATGCCATCTCTTTGTCATGTAGCATAAAGGTGCATTGACTAGAGAATTTAGCCATTCTCTTTCATCTCCCCAGGGAGAAATGTAAATCGGACAGGATGAACAAAACCAAATTTATTATTGAATAAAAAATTTAAAAAAAATGTAAAAGTGTTTTTAAATTCATTGATTTAAATAATAGACATTCAACACGAAAGGAAATCATTATGGTACAAAGTTGCACAAAAATTAATACAGGAATTTGCAAATTGGTTTTCAAAAATCAAAAAGAAAGCAAATGTTCTAGACAGACCATAAGATGGTGCTAGTCTGCTACAAATGAAGAGTTCTCTACCCAAAGTCTCTATAAAGTCTCTATGGAGAGTTTTCAAAATATTTTTAGAGATCACAATTGATTCTAGAAGAAAAATATTGTTCTCATGAACACAAAGTGAAGTAGGAAGATTAAGATTAAACATCCAATGCTATAATTTTACTAGAGAAATCAAAGATTTGAGACAGTCCAATAGAGCAAAGAAAAATTTAAATAAAACATGCACATATATTCCTAGTTCTACAGAAACACTGTTGGCTCTGCACTCAGTATTTCATTCATTTATTGATTCAGGCCATTTTGAAGGCCTGTAAATGTAAGTAAACAATATGTCTTTGCAGACATCATAGTGAAAAATGAGGATTGGTCCATGGACATGATTTCAGGATCAGAAGTACAATGAAAACCTACTTTATGCATGAAAATGTACATGTTTATAATGTGTAAACATGCATGGTAATTTGTCTGTATTCTACTGACATTTTAAATACTTGAGACCTGGATGCTACAAATATCCTAACAATTTGGATCCTCATTTTACCCACCTCAGAAGGATGGAAGGCTCAGTCAACCTTGAGCCTGGTGAGATTGGAACTGCCAAATTGCAGTCAGCCGGCAGTCAGCAGAAGTAGCCTGCAGTACTGCACTCTAACCACTGCGCCACCGTGGCTCATTCAGTGTTAAGTGAATTGATTCTCCTGAATATTTGAGTATCTTTTTGTGGCTCTTCACACCATGAACTGTGATATCCCATTGAGCTGATCATGGCCAGACTATGAGGCACTGTTCTTGTGGATCCACTTTTAACTGCAGGGCTAGATCCAGGTAATGGCACTAGGCAATTCTGTTCCCATTGCTGATAGGGTAGAGGAATCAACAAAGGTTTATTCTGTAATTTTTGTTTATGAATATGAAGCCTTGAAGAAAAAAAAAAACATCAAGGGTTTGGGATTGGGTGTCCTGATCCTCAGTCCTACATCTTCCTGTCATCAAAGTCAGGTGAGATGGTGCAAATATTGTTGAAGTGGTGTTTGGATTCTCTCATTAACTGAACACTAAGATGATGGAGATGTGGATTGGTGACTCATGAATCCAGGAATTGAATAAGACTTTGTATCTGGATGGGTTCAAGTCCCCTAAGGCAAGAGTCCCCAACCCCCAGGCCATCACCCACCACCGAACCATGGCCTGTTTGGAACTGGACCGCATGAGCAACAGGCCAGTGCACATGCACATACGTGCGCATTTGCAAGTCGAACTGTCCACATATACATGTGCACGCCGGTTCACCGTTCACACGGTTTGGTTTCCCTGTCCCTGTAGCTGGGCCACCAAGCCACGAAGGTTGGGGATTTCTTCTGGAAGAGATAGATATATAGCAGGGATGGTATTCACTTACCTTCACTACTGGTTTGCAAATGTTGGTTCATGCGCCACTTCTGTGCATGTGCAGAGGCTTCCATGCATGCACAGAACATCAAAAACAGGATGTGATGATGTCTGGGTGGGTGGGCGGAGTCTCCTGCAGCTGCCGCTACCAGTTCGCCTGAACCGGATAGAACCGGCTGAATACCACCACTGATGTATAGTCTTGTTGTTGGATTCAATAGTCCCTCCCTTGGTGACCAGTGGTGGGTTGCTCCCGGTTCGGCCCGGTTCGACCGAGCCGGTAGCAGTGATGCTATTATGTCACCGAACCGGTTCTCTTTTTTCGGGAGCTGAGCCCTCCTGCCTGCCCCCGCGTTATTCCAACCTTATATTTGTGCGCGAAGCGCACGCACAAAGGGAATCGGTAGTAAAACCGGTTAGAACCCACCCCTGTTGGTAACCTCTTGATAAGATTCTTGCAGATGCTTTAGATCAGGGCTGTCAAACTCATGTCGTCACAGCATCCTCATGTGACGTATTTGGACTTTTTTCCCCTTTGCGTGGGCGTGGCTAGCACATGACACATCCCGCCTGTGGGCCGGGAGTTTGACAGCCCTGCTTTAGATGAATATACCATTGAAGGTGATTCAGAAACTTTTAACTAGGGGCTTGTCAGTGGTGGGTTTCAAATTTTTTACTACTGGTTCTGTGGGTGTGGCTTGGTGGGCGTGGCATGGCGTGGCATGGCGTGGCATGGCTTAGTGGGCATGGCTTGGTGGGCATGGCAGGGGAAGGTTTCTGCAAAATCCCCATGTCCTCCCAATCAGCTGGAACTTGGCAGGCAGAGAATAGATGGGGGTGGGGCCAGTCAGAATTTTTACTACCGGTTCTCCAAACTACTCAAAATATCCACTACCGGTTCTCCAGAATTGGTCAGAATCTGCTGAAACCCACCTCTGGGACTTGTGGTATGAAGATTGCTGTCTGCCATGTTTTTAGATAGCATATAACACAATTCATAAGAAACTGCACTGGCTGCTAATGTTACTGAATATGTTTCAAGGTTTTGATAATGCCTGTTTAAGTGCTGTTTAGTACTTAATAAGTATAATAAGTACTGTTAGGTCATACTTTATTATTTTACTCAATATATTTCTGGATTGTCATCCATACTAAAGTTGAATTAAGTTAAATTATTTTATTAATTGCATTTAATAAGATAATATATTAATGTAATATGTTATAACTAAAAGTAACATAATATATTAATACATTTTATTTTCTGAATTTTATTAGGGTCAGGATTAGGATTTTTAGATAATAATTAGAAAAAAATCTAATTATTAAGAATACGTAATGTAAAAAGCAGACCATATAAAGTTAATATTTCCAAATATTTTACTAATCATAGCAAAAAAGAAATAGTGTGGATTCTAAGAGAAATACATATGAAATGGGAGATAAGATGTTTTAACAACAACTGCCTTACTTTATAAACAGTTTTTTATATCAAAAATTTAATTCCTATATTTTGTTATGCCAGAACCGAAGCTGTTGGTTTCTGCCAAGAAGAGAAAGAAAAAAATAGAATGGAGAAGAGATTTACACAGCTTTATTTAACTAACTTCTATTGGGAAGAAATTTCTATTTGTGCAGTGCAGCACTTGGATTTCGTTCAAGCTGTCTGCATAAACTAGTCTTATTTATTAGCAACGAAGTGCCAGAAATGTGCCTGGCCACTACACAACAAATAAATAAGACAAGAACTCACTAAACTCTTTTTAAACTAAGAACGATATGCCAAACAAGAGGCAGGGCTAAGTGCATATCCACATAGTTGTAGGTGCTTTCACTAAAGTTACAATACAGGTGGGGATTGTTTTTTAACAATTTTGAAAAAGTACTAAATTAAATATCAAGGGAAAGTTAAAGGAGCAAGAGATAGTAAGGCTGTAAGGACAAAAGGTTGTTATGAAAAGGAGAAAGGAAACTGATTATTAGATGCGGTATTACAGGAAAAAGTGGGAGGGAAGTGGGATGAAAGCCAGTTAGGAAATGGAAAGGGCTGAGCCAAATCAGCATGGTAGAAGACAACACATGAAGATTGCAGCCAAGAACAGAGGGAGGGAAAGAGGAGAAGAGAAGTAAATGTGGTTGAGCCATGAGCAACTTGAAAGCCATGCAGCCCTCAGTACTTAAAAGTTAGCTGTTGGATGCAATCAGAGGTTGCCATTGATTTCAGAAAAGTGTGGCGGACACCCAGAGGCTATTTCAAATATACTTTATTCTGGCTGCAAATTTTTGAACAGAAATTACAGATCACAATATTCAAAAGAAAGAAAGAAAGAAAGAAAGAAAGAAAAAAAGAAAGAAAGAAAGAAAGAAAGAAAGAAAGAAAGAAAGAAAGAAAGAAAGAAATGAACCTGAAATTTAGAATGGAATGGAATGGAATGGAATGGAATGGAATGGAATGGAATGGAGTGGAGTGGATGGAGTGGAGTGGAGTGGATTGGATTGGAGGGGAAGGGAAGGGAAGGGAAGGGAAGGGAAGAGAAACGAAGATAAGATAAGATAAGATAAGATAAGATAAGATAAGAGAAGAGAAGAGAAGAGAAGAGAAGAGAAGAGAAGAGAAGAGAAGAGAAGAGAAGAGAAGACTTTATTGGCCAAGTGTGATTGGACACACAAGGAATTTGTCTCCAGTGCAGAAGCTCTCAGTGTACATACACGCAACAAGTGATAAATCATGATCATAATGATAATACAATCATCACGAATCATAAGAGACAACAATGTGTATGTAAAAACAACACGTAACAATCTAAAAAAATGGTATCATTAGATAGGACACTCAGTAGTTTTGTGAAAAGCAAATTTCAGTGCATTGGAGTGTCATAATAACATTCACTCAGATTAAGCACAACAGTCTTGTAAAGTGGATGTTATTTTTATAGTGTTGTAATAGTAAAGAGGCTATGTAAACCAAGAAGATCTGACTCTGTAACAATTGTACCTAGTATACTAGCCTTGATTCTATGAAAACATTTGCTACCACCACCTCTGAATCGAATGGTACATGAGAATCTGCAGCCTGCTCTTTAAAGGAAAGTGTGATCTTGCTCAAACAGGCAGAACTTCAGTCCTTGAGCTGTTTCCTATTTACCATTAGCAACTCTGCTTGATCTAGCTTTAAATTCAGCTAGCTTTTTCTTATTCCCGCCTAAGAAATTATTATATTGACATGGTGGGTGGGCTGGAACATCAGCTGTGAGAAGCATGGGCCAAGGACAATGTAAAACTGATAAAAATTTTAACCACAATTACCCAAAACAATTAATGAATGCATATTGCCCCATCTTTACAAGAGAGATAATTAGAACAGGGTGTTAGCACTTTAGACTGCCTGTAGATAATTTTCTCACTTAAAATAATAGTCATTGAAAGTCCTGCATTGTAACATTATCTTCTGCTTAAAAGGTATTCATTAAAATTCCAAGATACTTATTCTTTGGATCAGCTGTTTCTTATCTACAGATTGATTGGTGTATAAAAATATTTGACAATTATCAGAGAAAATGAAATGCTTTAGGAAGAAGGGAAACTGGGAACATTAGAAAGAGACATTTTAACTCAGAGGATTACATGCCACTATGTAAAGAAATAGAATGACAGTGATATCTAAAACATCTCAATGGCTGGGAAATTCTGGGAGTTGACGTCCATAAATCTTAAAGCTACTGAGATTGAAAAACACTGCTTTAAAGCAGGGGTCCCCAACCCCCAACCCCCAGTCCATGAACCAGCACCGGTCCACAGCATGCCAGAAACTGGGCCATGCAAACAAGTGAAGCCCCATCCATGAGATGCAGGCAGCACGCGAAACCACACCCATTCTGGTCCATGGAAAAATCTCTCTCCATGGAACCTGTCCTTGGTGCACAAAAGGTTGGAGGCCATTGCTTTAAAGGACACATCTAAGTGTATGCTTAGCTATAACCTAATACACAATAGGATTATAGCAAAGAATTGGAAGGTATTATCAGTGTAATATAAGTGTATACGAATACTAGAGATGGACTGGTGAAAAACATCAAGTAATTCGATGATAAATTATAAGAGGTGATAAATGCAGCAGCTAGAAAGGATAGTGACTAAAACAGAAAACCTGGAAAAAATGGACGAACCTGGAACTGAAGAAAGATTTGGATAGAGTAAAGTCAATAAGGCAAGAGTTAATAAATACATAAAAATATAAATAAACAATTAAAATGGAATTTTGTGAAGAAGCAAATTGTTCATTCCCAACATTTGCTTCAAGCAACATGTTCTGTCCCGGCCTTCGCAGAAGCAAGAAACAGACTCCTGGCAAAGAAAAAACGCTCTTTATTTTACACCTTGTGAATTAACTGCATTCACCCAGGCAAGAGTTCTGCAAGGAGTTAACTGAAGCAATAGGCCTTACCAGCTTGTTATGAGGCCGTGAGCTCCAGCCAAAAGGCTGCAAGTTAAGTCAGTCCAAATAAACAAACCTCAGTTCTGGCAAGGCAGTCTTTGTGGCATGAAACACAATGAGCAAAATCCTCAGAACTGCGAACGGTTGTCTACTACAACCATCATTCCCCTTTCCTCCTATTTATTTCCCAGCCAGGGAGGGGCCATTCAGCATCCACGTTTGTTTTGCTTCCCAAGTTAACTCCTTGTCTTCCGTTGTTCACCTCTCCTTATCTGCTCTGCGCATACACATATCTGGAACAGGCCCCAGCTGTTCCTCCTCCTCACTCATCTCTGACTCCAAAGGCAGCTGCCTCTCCAGTGGCTGGGAAATGCCAGACGGCCCTGGCTCTATCTCTGAGCTCGATGCTGAGCATCCATCAGAGCCTTTCCCAGGCTCCAGAACTGGCCCAAGTTCTTCCCCAACCTCATCATCATCCGAGTCTGGTGGGCCACGACACAACATAAATGCAAACTCTATACCTGAACAACATCAGAATCAAATTGGCTGCATAATAAGAGCAGAAAAGTGCAATCCATATAGTGAAAACACTTCCAGATGCACATTATAGAACAGTAGGTGAATTATTACTATCAAATATAAGGTTAGATTTAAGAAGAGATTTAAGAAATTCAAGAGAATAAGTGTGCCAGCAAAACTTATCAGACTAATAGGAACAATATCAGAAACAGATATGGCATGCTTAACTTCCACACACAAAAAAGGACCTGAAGAGCAATAGGAAGAGGTAAGAGACACAGCACTAGATATTGCAAAAACAACCACTCAGATCCATGGGTGGTATGAAAACTGACTACTTTCTTGAAGCAATTTCCAAGATGCAGAAATTTACATGGGTATGACTGGATGATGATAAAAAAAACCCCTATGTGCTTGATAATATTGAGAAAAATATAAGTGAAACTATATTGAAGTATAGTGGCTAAAGTAAATAATTAGAATTGAGGACTTCACTGGAATGTTGTTGCAAGACATGTGGATTATCATAAGGCACATTCACAATTGTGAGCATTTGCCTGTATACTGTACTTACCAAGGGTCAAACCCAACTCATCCTGTCCATTTCTGAATTAAGTTTATTGATTGCTTCCCTGGAATGGTATCTTACTCTAAAACCCATCAAGAGTTTCATCTAGCACAAAATAGGTCAATGGCCAAGTGTTAAGCAATAATAATGTTGCACCATCTTTCACTTATGGTTTCACAGAAAGGACTTCAAACCAGTGCCTTTACCAACGTATCCCAATGTCTATAAAAATTCCATAATTGACAGTGTTGAACGCTGCTGAGAGGTTAAAGGGAACTATCAAAGCTGAATACAGACTTCCCTGCCCATTTTATTGTGACTTACTAAACAGAATTTAAGTTGATGGTGTTGATTTAAAAAACTTTGTAAAGCTTACAGCTAGTGATCAAAGCAGTTTCAGTTTCATACCTCAGCCAAAAGGCCTATTAAAAAGGGTTTATATAATTAGTATTATCCAGATGCATCTCAAGCTGAAAACCATTTTCAGTTACTTTTTCCAACTATGGAAAGTTTGAGGGGAAGGTGCTTTTCAACAGAGATTTCACCCACAAGAAGACATTGATCACTTCTTAATAAGCCAAAAGGATGAAGGAAACAGGTGTTAATTTTCATCTCTCCACACATCTTGTCCATGTCCTTAATATCTACAAGCTGAGAAGAATCCAAAATAGCAGGACAAGATTTGTCAAGATTACATCTTATGAAATATTTTGCCTTCCCCATCTTCCCTCTAATAGAGATACAAAAAAACTCTCCACACCAGTGTCAGCCTCTTCTATATGGATATAATGGAAGTGGAGGAAACAGTTGTGAGGTGGGTCTCACTGCGTGCTCAGATGCACTCCTTTTGGTGACAATCCTTCTACATCAATCTTCTGAACTCCATAGTGGCCAGGAGCTGATTTAACTCTGCACAAAGGCTTAGAAACATTGGTGTGAACTACCTGGGTTGTTTCTGTGTTCCACAAAAAGTTTCAAAAATACTGTCATCAGAATGGGAAATTCTCCAAATACATTGGATTCTTGAGGGATCTATCTTGAACCATTTTAATTAGAGATTTTTTTACACTCCAATGTAAATCTGAAAGTTCCTCCTTCAGATTTTTGACACTAAGTGATCAGAATACGAAATTTCTGGATAAGATTGTGGATTTATTCCTGTATTATTGTACATAGTCATTCATGTCCTTGTCTTTCTGCAGATGGACTATGGCAATTTACAGTATTACTACAGTGTCCCAGCCAACTAAATGTTACTGGAATGGAATATCTGATTAGTGTGATGGCATGCCTATTGCCATAGCTATGGTTTTCCTATCCTTAACTCCTAGTTTATTGTATCATGGAGAAGTGTGGTAGGTGGAGCTAAAAGAGATGAAATCCCCTCTTCTCTCATCCAACAATTATCCAGGCATTGAAGTCAGGATTTTCAGCTTGCAGGGATTATACTAAAAAATCAATAGTTTTATACTATTTGCAAGCTGATTGGTATAATATTATGGAATACTTATCTCTTGGAGTATTTTGCTCTGTCTTTTTTCAAAAAGGAGTATCCAGGCATTTGTAGGATAACTACTATTTAGATCACCTATTATTTGTTGTCTTTTTTTAAAAAAAACCCTTCATTTCAATTTTTATATTTCATATTTTAGGCATTGATGGTTTTATTATGATAGCTTTATTTAAGATTATGTTTTATTGCTCTTTTGTAAACTGGGCAATTCTGGGAGGAACAGTGGTACAGAAATTAAACAAATCAGTAATCATAATCACTTATTACCATGTAGTCATTCTTAATGCATCATGTAAATCAAAATATAGCATCTGAATTATTATTATTAGTTTTGCGCTAATCAGTAATAATACTTATTGGCCATTAATCTTATGCAGAAGGTGCTATCACCTTTAACACACTGACTTCCACAGAGGGAAAAGTATTATTTATTTCAGCAATTCATGTATAAAACAGTTATATATTGCCTTTCAGCAAAACTTTCAGTTAAAACTTTGGATGTTATCCAATAGCACCTTTTGCAATAGAATGCATCCCCAAGGGAATATGGTTTTTCCTTTCTCTCCCCCTCTTTGCAGTGACCCTCCCTCACTCCCAAAAATGTTTAGGGAAATGTTCTGGAGTGAATTTGGGGTGGCGACAGAGAAAAAAAGTACTGCTGAAATAAATACGTTGTAGAAGGAAATATTTTTTTCATGTACCATTGAAAAATCTGTGGCACAAGCAACATTCTTATCTAGAGAAGGGAAAAAATTAAATTACACTTTAAAGTGAATTTCATTGATTCCCACTTCCTGAACCATTATGTAATTTGAAATGGAATTGGCTAATGATTTTGATATTTTCGTTGAACTTTGCAATATAGCCCTCTGATTAAAAAGTATGCACAAAAATGTGTTCACACATAAAAGGGTATGTTTATACTTGTAGAAATATGTATTACATTCTTATAAAAGTGTTACCTATCATGACTATTTAGAGAAATGTGCATGAATGGTAATACAAAGTTTTGAATTTTTTTAAAAAAAGGCCCCTTACAATCAATACTGATTAGATGTACTGTAGCAGAGTTTTTCTTTTTCTGAGAAACTAAAGCTATTTTTTAAACCTGTTTTTACAGAAACAAATCAGTACAGTAAAAATATGTCCAAAAGCATGGCAAAGTGCTAAACTATGATTTGATCTTTCTCTTATAAAGAATATTATGGGCACAATGCTGCCTAAAAGATTATAAGCCTTAAATATTTCCAACTAAAGTCATTTAGCATAAGAATGTATTTCTTACAAATTTTGTAAGTGAATTCTAATAAGCTGTATTTATTATTTTAAAAAAACCAAATTACAAATCAGATATTGTCTCTAAAATGACCACAAAAACCAATAAACTTTTCCTAACATTTATAATATCAGCTACTCTGATTTAGTATTATTTATTAGAATTAAAAAAAAAATCTCTGCATTTTTTACCTCTTGCAAACTCCAGGCTTTCACCAAAAATAAATCACTGTTTAACAAGGTCAAGAGAAATAAAGACCAAGTTAGGTTCAAAGTTTGCAGGTCTTTGCATTTATCAGGTAGAAATATGCTGCATTTCACTATTTCATAAAATGCCCTTTTATAAAAAAAAAACATTAATCTTTGTTCTTCTAAATCTTGATTTCTCAAATGAAAGAAATGAATGATGGCACTGAATCAAGAAATTGTTTGAAGGTATTTTTTGCTTTGTCTTTTCAGGACCACCAGGACTTTCACATACGTTTTCAATTTCTATAAGGATGTGATTATCTTGTGGGCATGTTTCACTCCTACAGCCTGTACTGAAGATCAGTCAGCATAGGGTACCCTTTTCATGGGGGGGATCAAGATAAGTTCAGCATTTCACTATATCTTCTGTGTTAACTACCACTGTTTTGTTCTATGATTGTCCACTTAGCTTTAAATTCCAATTCTGCAGATCTTCCGTTTTCCCAGTTATACTAAACTTAGTTTTTTTTCCTGCTCTAACAGACTAATACTGTACAGAAGCAAAAATAACACTTTTTAATCTTATCTAGTATTCTATTTTTCCCTCATTGATTCTAAACATATATTATATGGTCTACTTATCAAAACAAATTTCATTCCTAGAATCCGTTACAAGAAAAAAAATTTACATGCGTAAATAGCATACGACTTTTCGTTGATTCTGAGGAATTCTTATGGACTTTAAGGCACCGGCATCCTAAGCCAGGGATTGTGGGTTCGTGTCCTATCTGGGATGGAAGATTTACTTAAGGGGACACAGTGGCTCAGTGGCTAAGATGCTGAGCTTGTCGATTAGAAAGATCGGCAGTTCGGCGGTTCGAATCCCTAGTGCTGCATAACAGAGTGAGCTCCCGTTACTTGCCCCAGCTTCTGCCAACCTAGCAGTTCGAAAGCATGTAAAAATGCAAGTAGAAAATTAGGGATCACCTTGGTGGGAAGGTAACAGCCTTTGGCGTTTAGTTATGCCGGTCACATGACCACAGAATTGTCATCAGACAGCGCTGGCTCTTTGGCTTAGAAACGTAGATGAGCATCGCCCCCTAGAGTTGGGAACGACTAGCATGTATGTGCGAGGGGAAACTTTACCTTTACCTTTACTTAGTTTCTTTGGGCTGAAGATAATAATAGAAGCTCCACTATCTCTTCTCTCCTTGTAGGTAAGGTAGGCAATCATATCTATACATAATGCATAATTTTGCACCTTCATCTATGGAAATACTGGTGTGTGTGTGTGTGCGCGTGTGTGTAAGAGAGTGTATGAATGTGTATATATAGTATAAAAACCGTATAAATGTTTGCGATTAAAACTTAAGTTATTTTCTTATGTTTATAGATGCAGTTTTAAATGTTGCCATTCATTATTCATAGAATATTCACATTTCCTCCATGTAAATAAAATAAAATCCAACTACATGGATTATTCCAACATTTCCTCTCCCAGAAAAGCACATGTAGGCAGCTAGCAAAATGCATAGCCCACTCTTTTAAGAAGAATGTCAGCAACACTTTTATGTTGAGTCCAGAGGCAATGATACTCATTTATTTGTGTAATCCACCCACCATCTTTTCTTAGCCCCTGGATGCCATACTCCTGATATAAATTTGGTTTCTAACTGGAGATATACTATGGGAGCTGTGGAGGCAACTTTCTTCAATATATATCAAACATAAAACTGTTCCAGATCATCTTAACAAGACAGCATGAAAAAAAACCTTTTAATGCAGCTATTTTATTCTCCTTTCTCTTAAATTAAAAAGTGTTGTATTCTTGGCTATCTATTATCATAGAAAACCTCTGGGGCAGAATCCAATATTGGATTTGGGATTGGATTATGTTCAAGCAATGAATTTGCCTCCCTCCCTGCTGCTCTTTCCCATTCCGAAGTGCACTGGAAGGTTTCCCATCCCTCTGGAACAGATTTGGAGAGGTCTAGAGATGGTAGAAGGATGTACCTCTTTCCTGTTTTTTTTTAAAAAAACATCTTATTAGTAGAAGGATTTTTTTGTTAGATGCCACCTGTCGTAGTATTATAATGATCTTTCCTGGAAATGATAATACATTCTATTAAAATGATGAATAAAAGTGCAAACTACATACTGTATGTGAGAGTCACAAAGAAATGTTTGTTAGGCTATAGATGAGATTAAGCAAATCATAATATTTCTGCAACTATTACTTTATTAACCATGAATCCAGTTAGGCAATATGTACCAGAAAAGCTTAGTTATATTTTTTTCCAGCGATAACAATATATTACCCAATGTAATTATTGAGAACTACTATTGATTAGAACAAAAATAGTAGTGGTTATACTCACCCTCAGAATCAGTAGCAATAAAAATGTATGTCTCAAGATCTATAGAAATAATGCAGTTAGGAAGGAAAGTAAGGTTGTGAAATTAGGTTTTGAGTCAGAAGTGTTTAGGATCAATGGATTAAAAGATTACTTGCTTGGAATTACATTTTTAAAAGTAATTCTAAAAAAGTTCCCAGTTCTCTGTTGCAAAACACTAGTTTAAAGAGAATTTCTATTATCTTCTGTGAAGCAGTACATGGTATGAAAAACCTGTGAGCAAAAGGGCATTTTCCTTTAAATGTAATATACCAGTAAACATTCCCAGTGGTTTTCTTGCAAATGATGACAAATGTTGACAGGCTTCTTCAAATTGCAGCAGCTGATGTCAGCCAATTATTTTTATTATAACACTTGTCCAAAAAGACATCTGTCTAAATATTTATTTGGTGTTCTGTATTTACTCATTATCCATATTGCTTCAGTCAACCACTGTTTATCAAAACAGGATGCAAATAAACATTTATAACAACTATTAAAAGTTATCTCTTGAATTGTTATAGATTTTTTTAGAATTTGTGTTCTTGAGTGAATTCTTTAATTTCTGAATCTTTAATATTTTCATACATTCATGACTCACAAATTAAGGAATGATGATGCGTTTATATTTTCTTGTCAATTTTAAATTTAGAATATAATTCCTTATAAAATTCTGCAAATTCTTCTATTATTTCCAATCTTGTAGAACAATTTCTCTGTTGCTGTTATCATCCTTCTGTCTCTCTTTGTTCTGATTTGCTATGCAAATAAACCAGAACAATACAAATAATTCTGGTATATTTGCATACTTAAAATGATTGTATAACATTTTATCTTCTTTTTGAGTTCTGCTATTTCTAATAAATCTAATAATTGTTTGAATTTATTTAGCTTTTTCAGTACTTACTGCCTTGGGTTGGTTTTGTGGATCTGTTCTGGTTCCTCTATTTTTTTTTTTTACAATTGTGATTTCTATCTGTTATATAGAATACAGAAAGAAATCCTTTCTTTTGATTTGCTGCAAGTTTTATATGCATTCCTTACATGAGAAGAACAATTATTTGAAGACTGACAAATATATACTAGTATTATATTCTGAAGAACTGGAGAATCTGTATTTTTGTAGGAACTGTGAATAAAACTGTACCTTCTTTACTCATCCTATGATCCTCCACATGTTCAAGAAAATGCAATCAACTTCCTTGAAATTGTTGATTATACATTTCCATTTTTTTTACTCATATTATCTTTCAAAAAAAGATTTTTGAAGCAGCCAAAGATCAACAGTGATACTCACTGAGAACCAAGTAAATCCAATATACAATAGAACCTCTGGTCTTGACCATAATTCGTTCTGTAACTTTGGTCACAACCCAATTTGGTTGTGACCTGAACCTAATTTTGGATATTTGGCACTTACAAAAAAATATGACACGGAAGGGGAAATTGGCCGGGAAAAAAAATGTTGTGAATTTTTTGGTTGGAATCAGATTTGGTTCGTGGTCAGAAGCGTTTGTGACCAGAGGTTCTACTGTATTAGAATTCAGTATATAGAGACTTACAGCATTAGATGAATCCTGTACTAGTTCCAGCTTTAAACGGGTAATAATTCCTTGGGCCTTTATGTAGCTACAAAGATTAGGATAGTAATTTAAGCATCTTGTGTCCATGAGCATGCTGTGAAATATATTCAATGACACCAGCAAAGCCTCTGGGAAGCTTTACATCCAGGAAAGAGACATAAACAATTTTCAAATGGGCACTATGGATTTACAAACTGAATGTCTTACCAAACATAAAGATTTGCTTGGCAGCATGGACAAAAGGGTAAATAAAAGTTACAGTTTTATTGCAATGCCTTGAATTAAATATTGCTAGTATTATATATTTGAGAAATTTAGCATTTTAATTTGAATCTGATCTGCCAACTTTAGATAGTTTAAATCTTTGTAAAATGTGCTATTCCCGTGTTCTGATTATTCCATGCAGAGTTAAGCCTCTCTAATGGTCTGGTCTATGCCTGTGAATTGCAAGAATTTAGCAAAAAAATAAATAAATCAAACTCTTAGTATATCACAGTCACACTTACTTAGATTGGTAGATGACAGGAAATCAAAGAAGCACAACAAACATTTTAAAAACCTGAAAACTTGTTCATACTACCAGTAGAAGACTAGTCACTTACACTAGTAACATTAAAAGATACCTAAGAAAACTCAGTATCAGAGATATTTTTGTACACATAATCCTTAATCTGATAGTTAAAAGGATTTGTTAAACCAAATCCAACTAGTTTCAGTCTCATATCTGCTGTCTCTAGTGGCTAATACCATCCGAGTCAGACACAGATCTAAAGGTGATTACTCTTAGAATACTTTGTCTATCCCAATCTTGCTGTTTTATGATCGGTTTACTAGACCATGTCATCTGGGGATTTATGTTCCTTCTAAATAATGTACCTTTTGGAATAAAGACATAAGTGTTCTTAATGTTCATGTAGCAGTTCTAATCCACCCTGCATTCTGCTAAAGTTGTAGGTTCACAGATTAATTATGTGTTATACAAAGCTAGTGTTACTTTATATTATTTTATGGCCATTAGGTAGTTTTAAGACAGGGTGGTATTATAATAAAGTATTTGTGTTTCCATATGCAATATGCTTTTATTGGATATAGTTCTGTCAACCCCCCCCCTCTATATTTTTTTCATTCTGGTACATATCATAGGCAACCTGTGATTTAGTGTTCATGTAGTAATTAACATATTCCATTGTCATTGCTTGTAGAGGAACTGCATTTAATAATAATTTTACATAATAATTTTAAATTGGGGTATTTTAAATTTTTGGGGTTTTAAATCGGCCAAATCTATTTAATTATTTTAATTTTTAATCATTGTTGTGTCTTGTGTTTTTAAATTGGCTGTACACCGCCCTGAGTCCTTCGGGAGAAGGGCGGTATAGAAATAAAATTATTATTATTATTATTATTATTATTATTATTATTATTATTATTATTATTATTATTATTATTATGCTTTTAAAAAAAAACTAAATTAGCCAGTCTTTTTAAAATAGCAACAGCACTTAGATTTATACACCGCTTCAAAGTGCTTTGCAGCCCTCTCTAAGTGGTTTACAAGAGTCACCATATTGCCTCCAACAATCTGGGTCCTCATTTTACCAACCTTGAAAGAATGGAAGGCTGAGTCAGCTTTGAGCCAGTGAGAAGTGAACTGCTGGTAGTCGGCAGAAATAGCCTGCAATACTACATTCTAACCACTGCGCCACCACGGCTTGACTACTGTGAGAACAGACTGCTGGGCTATATACACTGCTCAAAAAAATAAAGCAGAAGACATCCGAGATCTGAATGAATGAAATAGCCTCATTAAATACTTTGTTCGTTACATACAGTAGTTTTGTGTTCCTTTTAGTTGTTTGAGCAATGTATAAACTACTGTATGTAAAGAACAAAGTATTTAATAAGGCTATTTCATTAATTCAGATCTCGGATGTCTTCTGCTTGTGGTCCCCTTAATTTTTTTGAGCAGTATATATAAAACATATGAAGAACAGTTGCAGGAATTGGGAATGCCTATTTTAATGAAGAAGGACTGGGGGTGACATGATACCAGTGTTTCAATATCTAAGAGGCTGCCACAAAGAAGAGGGGCTCAACCTATTCTTCAAAACACTTGAAGTCAGGACAAGAAGTAGTGGATGGAAACTAATCAAGAAGAGAACCAACCTAGAACTAAGGAGAAATTTCCTGACAGAACAATTAATTTCCTGACAGAACAATTAATCAGTGGAATAACTTGGCTCCAGAGGTTATGGGTGCTCCAACACTGGAGGTTTTTAAGAAGAGAATGGACAATCATTTGTTGGAAATGGTATAGGGTTTCCTGCTTGAGACGAGGGTGATGGAAAACCTATACATTTGGTTGATTCTGATGGTATCTCTTTCATATTCATCGCTATTCAGGAGAATTTATGTTTCTGCTAGTCATAAATATCCAACTGCATATGAAGAAAATGTCCACATTTTTCTCTAACTTCCCCATTCCTGTTTTTTTTTAATGGACTGTGTTATTTTGATTGCTACTTTAATAACTGGAACCTCTGCAAAGTGCTTGGGAAATGATAGGGATTTAAGATGATAGTAATTGCCGGTAACAAAATTACTTGCTCTTTCAATTTTGTGCCTTGTGAAGCTAATCAATATATCTACATATAAACTGAGCAATTTAGTTTTACTTTTTCTTCTTATTCAGTTGTGTGTAGCTCTGTGACAAGATGAGCATAATTGTGTCATTAACAATTGCTTCTTTTTCTTGTGAGCTCATGCAAACTCGTGGGCCTTGCCCTTAAGAAGTTGAGCCTAAGAATGAAAATTTAATGTGAGGTTTCAAAGCAGTGCTAGAAAGCTAAAAATACAAATCATGTCACCATCAAATAATTTTAAAGATCTGGAAACATTTGCCCAATATTATTTAAAGAAAAATAGATGTTCAGGTTGTTATGGGGAATGTTTTCTTTTATTACTTTTACTGTAGATAGGATGGATGACAGAATCCAAGATGGCCACTTTCTATGTCACCTCTCACTTTCTAAAACAATAATTAAGGAAGGGATTACAAAAAGATGAGAGTCATATATCAATTTTTCTATCTATGCTCCCCTCCTCTGCTTATTCTAAGACTGCATCAAGAATCTGATTTTTGTATTGATCCATACATGCACAGAGATACTTGTACATCTCTGTTTTGTTTTTCTTTTCTTTAGAAGTTCAGTCTCCTTGTACTGGTATTGCTATGTACTTTATATGTCATATAGGTGACATATTCAAGAAATGTTTTCTTAAACTTCAATATGGGTTAGAAGAAAAAATGATTTGATTTATAGCATTAATCAGGAACCCACCCTAAATAAATTAAATTAAATTAAAAGTGTTTAAAAAGAGCTTTAATGAAAGTAGCAATTTTTATTGTTTTTGGTCTACTGAGCTTCTAGTTGGAATTTTGTTGTAGACTTCCAAGAGATATGGCTGAAGTTTTATGTCTACTGCTCCCACCTTCCACATTATAAGGAAAGGTCTCTGATTAAAAAGTAATTAAATTGCTATGCATATTCAGTGAACTGATAATTCCTGAGGCAATTCTTACCCAGAATTGGCTTTAGTTTGGGGATTGTCAACTTTTCTGACAATTTATGCATCTGGCTTTTGTTGAAGTAAGATAGTGACCACTGAGCATTTGAGAACACCTATTATTAAACAAAGTTACAAGAGCTATTTTAATAACCATTAAGTTAGGTTAGGTCTTTAGAATACTTTATAAAGTATTATATAAAACATTATTTGTGTGATAATTGATCAGACACTAATACAGTTATTAAAATGACCATTCCCAACTAGCTTTCAACAAGATAAAATAGTTGAAGACTTCTTCACACACTGATTCCCTGATTTCTAGCTCTGTTTTTCTAAGCAATATTCTTGCAGTTTGACCAAACCAGAGGCATGGTTGGGTGTTTGTCTGTGATCTTAGGTTGACAACCCTTTTCTGGGCAACACTTTGCCATGAGAAGGCATCATGCTACAACTCTGATTCGTTTCTGCTCTTCAGTTTCAGCTGCCACATAGTTTCAAGCTGCATTGGTATGAAATTTATGAAGTACTTCTCATCCTGAACTAAGATAAAATTTGACATCAGAGACACTTTGGTCTAGTGATTAACGTACCAGGCTGGAAAGCAGGAGACCATGAGTTCAAGTCCCACCTTAGACATGAAAGCCAGCTGACTGACTTTGAGCTAGTCACTCTCTCACAGCCCAACTCACCTCACACGATTGTTGTTGTGGGGAAAATAGGAGGAGGAAAGTGTGCTGGATATGTTTGCCTTGGGTTATTGGTAAAGATAATAAAAGTAGGATACAAACAATCAAAGAAAAAACCTCCAAAATTGCAAAGCAGGAAGTGTACTAGTTGCATACCAAGCCTCACAACTGGCCAAATAAAATAGAGATCGGTAGAAGGTTCAATTCCAGCTGCCCATTTAGCTGTTACTTTATCCAAGCAAGGTCACTGCCTGGTATCAACCATCAAGCCATGGTGTCTGCACACAGGAGATCAAGAGCATTGGAAGCTGCTCTATTAGATATGGTAACAAGTTGATGGCACAGAAAGCTCCATGCCAAACTGCCCACCTGCTGACTTTTAGGTCTGCTTAAGGAACCAAGGAGCAAGTCCTTGCAGAAGGAAGAGCAAGCATTCAAACCAGGTAATCCATAAGTAATGAAAATGATGAATTTAAAACATACATTTGGTCAAGTTTTCAATTCCTGGTGCTAGCTACTGTGTATATTTAGCGCTTAGACTTATATACAGCTTCACAGTGCTTTACAGCCCTCTCTAAGTGATTTACAGAGTCAGCATTTTGGGTCCTCAATTTAGGATTGTACAATCTGGGTCCTCAATTTAGGATTGTAACACTGGCTTTTTTCAGTAGAGAGGAAGTGCAGATACTGTGACCAAGGTGATATTTACCAACAGTTGAACCTATCCATGTTATTGAAGGTTATGTATATTTCCTGCAATAGATTTTCTTTTTATTCCAGGTTAGACTAGAGTCCAAGCTAATTGTAGTGAATTCTCTTGTGTCATTACCTCCTGATAAGGAAACAACAAGCAAACCAAAGACACAGAGGAAGCTTTTATTTGAGAGTGTGGGACCATTGCAAACGCAGTGTAGAATTTTCAGGCATAATTCATCCCCATAAACAGGCAGCATTACAGCATTTGTGGACAACTGAGGATGCTCTGTTATTGAGTCATCTTGTCAGCTTGTCCCGCTCCCATGAATGTGATTGTTGAGGACTGTCCCATTAGGGTTTTCTCCTTGATTTTTCATTCTGTTCTGCAAATTTTGGCTCTGCCATGCCAGATGAGAAAGTTACAAAGGAAGCCTATATAATTTGCAGTTCCCTAACACTCTTTGTCGTGGGCATCTCTAGTTCGGTTGTCTACTGCTGTTCTTCCTTACAACAGAAGTATAATTAGCTGTGGCAAAAAGTAGAGAGAAGTGCAAATTAAATAGGTTTTATTTATATGCTTATGTTCTATCTTAACAATCCATATAGCATTTGTTATCTTAAAATAAACTATTGTTAACATGCTACTTAATAAAGGTTCATAGTAAGGGGATCCTTTTAAATTTCTTACCCTGAAAGGACATTTTTTTAAAAAATGTGTTTCCCACTTTTATTAGTTTTACAAATAACTCAAGGTGGTGAACATATCCAACACAAAATTCTCCTATTTTCCCCATAATAACAATCCTGGGAGGTAAGTTGGACTGATAGACAGTGACTGGCCCAAGATCACCCAGCCGGCTTTCATGGCTAAGGTAGGACCAAAACATATGAGGAGTTTACAGATCATGCCAACCTACCTCCTATATATCAAGCAATCATGAGGATGGATATTTAAATAAAAAAAAAAATTCTCTGGGAAATTCTGGGCAAATCACAACTCCCCTTGTGCAAAGACATCAATGGCTGTCCATTTTACATGTGTAGGATCATGTAACAACGTGACTACCAAATGTATATTAGATCTTTAGCAACATCTTAATTCCTAGTTGTCACAAAGAGTTATTAACTGATATCTGGATTGTATCACTTCAGAAGGCAGGAAGAATCCTGCAATGGAATGCTCCTTTAGGAAAAAAAAAAATACTTTGCACAGCAAACATAATGTGAGGGAGAAAAGTTATAGCCTATCCTTCCATATGTAAAATCCTTTATGCAGAAACATTATATCATATGCATTCCCTTCACAGTATAAACTGTGAATTTTAGTATCTTATTAAAGGATCTTCCAGTATCTTAGTCTTTGTCTATACATAGCAGATACAATTAACGTTGTCCATGGTTTCTTGCTGACATATTATTATACAGAGTTTGGACTGTATCCCAGATCACAGGGTTTGCCAATATGCACACATCAAATATTTCAGGGATGGAATGACATCATATGACAGGAGAAGGCATCCCAGCTCTAAGAGCTTTTTTGGATTCACAGCTAATGAAGATTCACAGGCACTTTTTGTTTTAATGAGTGACATGCTCATTGGGAATTTTTGTTGAAGTCTGAAAGTGAGCATCATTTGTGTTTATAAATGCTGCTTGACAAAACTCTGGTTTGATGGTCTCTAACCTAAAGTTGTTATAGCCTAAATTAGATACGGGGAAAATGACAAAAAAAAAAGGAGGTGAAATAGAGGTATCATTGCTGCTTGATATTTTAAACATTTTTCAAATTATATTGGATGGCTGTCTTTCATTATGCTCTCTCTTTTTCTTGTCAGCTAATTTGTTTATTATTCTAATAATATATTTGTTACGAATACAAAATAAAATCTAAGATTCATTATGGATTTATTAATGGTAGGAAATCCATAGACTACATCCATTATGAGTTTATGCAGTAGTGATCTCCTTGCTTTATTATCGTTTGCATTCTCCTGTGGGATTCCTAAATTTGCTTTGGAAGTTGTTGGAATCATCCAGAGCAGATATGAGTAGAGATTGCAAGAGAGAGACAGAAAGAGATTCCACTATGTTAGCATTTTATATTGTATTGGTATCATAATAGGATATAATCCATATTTTACAGTCCTATATATTATTAATTCTGATGAACCCAGCTAATTAACGTAATTTTATATTTCACATGCAGAAACAATTTAGGAATATCTATATTCTTCATTAAGAATTCTTAATTGATTAAGCTATATCTGATTAGTGTTGTCCAAGGATTTATAATCTGGATGTGTTTTCCTTTTCTTTGTGTAACTCACATATAGACTTGTTTTCCTTGGCTTTTCAGAGGACGGGAGTTATAAATAAATGCCTAGTGATTCTTTCACTGCCTTTCTTCCAGATGTGAAGATTCTTCTTGTCCTTGTGGGTGCTAGGCAGGATCCAAAGGTTTATAGTCACTGTCAGAGCCATTCAGCAGTGATACATTGCTTCCCTGAACCATTATTCTGTCCCATTTATCTGATTTCCTTTATTGATGTCTTTTTCCTGGGGCTGATTACACATTGATAGCAAGTAGTTAATGTAGGGCATCAATAAGTTTTTAAACTCATGTTTGCATTCAACATATGAACAGGTTTCTCCTAACTGTAGGTCTTCATGTCTACCAATACAATTATGCATCTTTCTGAAGAGAAAGAAAAGGACTTGATGAAATGAATGTTTGAGAAGTGTTGGAGAAATATTTGAAGCACTACAGATTTTGACTTGCAAATGTTTGCTAGTCTTATCTGAATAGCTGAATTTTATCCTTCCTTATTGCCAATAGAAGGGCAGTTTCCAGGCCACCAAGACAGAAAATTTTGCCTGTAAATTCCAATACATAGTGTTAAGGATCAATATTGTTGAACCACACATTTTGGTATCTTAAAATTTAATTTTCAAAAATCAGCAGTTTGATATCCCAGGTAAACAACCCAATTCCACAGGAAGATAAGGACACTGTGAGTGTTTGAAATAATTATTTCCCCCAATGTGTACCCTTAGGTATGCTTAAATTACACCTTTATATTGAATATGTTCTCTGCTTCATCCTCCTTGCAACAGTTAAAGTCAAATCATCTTTACAGAATATGTGCAGTGATACAATTCTGTAAGAAAATGTAAGGTGCATACTATGCTTCTCTGACAAAAATGTACAGGTGGTCTTCAACTTATGACCACAATTGAGCCCCAAATTTATGTGAGATGGTTGTTAAGTGAATCATAACAGTTGTTAAGTTAGTAACACAATTGTTAAATGAATCTGGCTTCCCCATTGACTTTGCTTGTTAGAAGGTCGCAAAAGGGGATCACATGATCCTGGGACACTGCAGCCATCATAAATATGAAACAATTGTCAAGCATCCAAATTCTGATCATTCGACCATGGGGATGCTGCAATGGTCATAAGTGTGAAAAATACTTATGTTTTTCACACTTATGTGAAAAGTGTCATAAGTCACTTTTCTCAGTGCCATTGTAACTTTGAATGATCACTAAAGGAACTGTTGTAAGTCGAGAACTACCTGTATAGGGAAATCTCTTCAGGATCTATAGTGTTGGAAAACTATAGTGCAGTCATTCCTGAGGCCTTATTATATAAAAGATGATTAAAATGCATTAGTGCTTGATCTATCCTGGGCTCAGCTTTCAACAATCCTCGACTCTTGGTCTCAGTTGCTTGTGAAATGAAATACATTTATGAGTTTGCCCTTTTCTGATTATTTGGAATGGGTCAATTACTATAAAATAGTCTGTCAAGATCCAGGGAATTTGATGCAGTCCTATCATATCTTATCCTTGAGTGGGTTTATTTTAAAGTAAGTGGGTGTAGGTCATTTTAATGTTCTTTCACCATATAGATGTTCCCTGTACGGGCAATTCATTTGGAACAATTAAACATTCTGTAGATTTATATGTGATTGGCAAATCATCTTACATTAGTGATATTAATTTATACCCAGTAAAGTTATCTGTGTCTCTTTAAAAAAAAAAACCCAGATGCTGGCCCTTTCCCTGTCCATCTCAGAATTATGATACATTAAAAAGGGCAGATTCATTTCTTCTACCATTCTGCTTCCTTGCTATCATGTGGCCCACAGCACCTTTGTAGATGGCATGAGAGGGTATTTTGTCAAGGAAAATTGTTCAGCCTGAAGGGTTAAATGTCACATCCTCTGATGCCACAATCAATTTGAAAGTCTTGTATTTTCTTTTTTAAAAAATAAGGTTAATGCCGTTAACAAAACGTTTAATTTTGTCTGGGAGGTAGGAATCTGGGTGCTAAATTGAGGGGATGGGGAAGAGAGAGAGATAAATGTGGGAGGTTTTTTTTCATCCCTGGAGTTAATAGGAAGGGGGAGCGGACAAAATCTTTGGAAATCCAGTCTAAGATCTGCTACCTGCCTATAGGAATGTATGCTTTGCTTCAGTATCTGAACATGAAGAAGATATTACAAAGGTGTTTTCCATTGAAAGCTCTCCATTGCTTTCGCCTAAAGCAAGCTAACATTTTTAGTTTTATGTGGGTGGAGATGGATGGTGCAGAAATTTCATAACAAACAAACAAATATTGTCCCTGAAATATCTCACTTGTTCAGAGGAAAGGGAATCATTTTTGGGGATGTATGAGATACTATTAAGGTGTCAAACACTTGGGAAGCACTAGTTTTAGGGCATCACATCTCTTATGTATTTCATTTAGCAAGAACAGCAAATATATCATTGCATATCCCTCGTGTATATCTCCATTGTATATCCCTCATTCATATTTATGAAATTAATTTCAATAGATTAGGTTCTTTTCTTTACAATTTAAGTGTGATATTTTCAATAGATCTCTCCTGTATTTTATTGCTTTGATTACCCTGTTTCTCTGAAAATAAGACACCCCCTGATAAAAAGCCCAATCGCCCTTTTGAGCACATGCACTAAAATAAGCCGCCCCCTGAAAATAAGCCCTCCTTCAAAATATTTAAACGCATGTGCAGCCAGTCCCTGCCATTTCCTGTGGTTAGGGTTAGGGAGACAGAGCTGGAAATCAGGTAAAACAGCAAGAGAAGCCCCATCCTGCTCCACGTGCCCCAAAATAATAAGACCTCCCTGAAAATAAGGCCAAGTGCTTATTTGGAGGGGTTCAAAAAATATAAGACAGGGTCTTATTTTCGGAGAAACACGGTAGCAGATTTCTTGTATACTTGATAGTTTGGACTTATATTGTGCGTACTTAGTTCTAAAATAGTATCTGAAAGCACATTAACTTAGTTATAATGCTTTTGATTGTATGGTCTACAAAAATCTTAGCTTCTCTGAAATCAGGTTGGAAATTTGTTACCTGAGATTAGAAAAGTGACAGACAGACGGTTGCTTCAGAGAAGTAACTGGAATTTAAATAACCAGAAAGCTCTGGCTTGTAGCCTACTCCCCCCTCCAAACCTTACAATACCCCCTCCACCTTCCATTAATACACTTGGAGTTCTGCCTCTAGGAACACTCTACTCCTGGAGCTTTTAGTTGTTCATGGATCTGGTTAAGCAAAGCAGTAGGAGGGTCTGTTGTTCATCAGTTTTGACATCCAGTAGATGTCATTGCAGCAAAAGGGATTATCCATCAAAGAATTTTGGGAAGATTTGTCAAAGTGGGCGAGGGGTGGGGAACAGGAAACCCAAGGTGAAACGTATGATTTTGAAAAAGTGTAAAGGATGCCTTTTCTAACACTGGGATTTCTCCAAACATCAAAGTGGTAATTTCTCATAGTCAAGCTCGTATTTTTGAAAATGTTTGTATTCACTTGGGGGAAGAGGAGAGAAAAATATTTGAAAACATATAGATTTTAAAAGTGCTCTGTATAGAACAAAAAGAGCAAAGGGGAACTCTTCATCTATTATTACAAACTTGGACCTGTATTTGACTGTTGTCATGGGTTGGATCAAGGCCAATAAACTGGAGCTGACCTCCAACAAGATTATCCCAATTTATTCCCAAGATTATCCAACTGAGATTGCTGGCTCAGAGGATTGAGAATTAGATACATAATCCAAGTGACATCAGCAATTGTCAGAGGCCACATGACATCAGACCTAAATTGTTTACACTGACTGGCCATACTCTACTGATCAATATTCAGAGCTTTTAAAGATTAATGATGTCTTCCGGATTTGGAGCATGTAAAACTATTTTAATACCCAACAAATGGAAGAGATGAATTATGTCGAAATGTTGTATGGGGTCTTTTCTGAGGTGGCACCATGGCCTTAGAATGCTCTTTTTCCCCATGGAGAATAGGTGCTACAGGCTAATTTCTACTTTTGCTTTTGCGTTTTAATATCCAGAACTTTTTCCATTCCTTTTGTACTTTAAGCACCTGTTATATGATTATTATTGTATATTTAAATTATATTAATTTAGTCATTACTTTATTTGACTTATCTTGCTTATTTCATGAATTGTAACCAATCCTGAGATCAACTGGATAAGGAGAAACAATATATATTTGTATAAATATATTAACTACCTGTAGATAAAATATTGATGAAGTCATGGACAACAAAAATAGGTTAAGATTATGAACTAAAGTATTGTATGATGACCCCCAAGGACAGGGAGAGGGAAAAAGAGAGTGAAGAGGTCACATGATACTGATGAAGTTCTTCTTGAACATTTTAATTACTTTATCTTTATCCAATGTATCCCTGGTAAGAAGATATATGACCTGTTTAATCATATTTTAAGCCCAGCATGCCTTTTTACTACTGTAGCATTTGTTGCTATGACTCCCATGCTCAACAGCATGGTTGCGGTAAAACATGTTAATAAGAAAAGGAGAGAAGAAAAGAACTTTTAACTTTGCTTTGCTTAATAAATCATAAACAAGAGGATAGTCAAAGTTCAGGGCAAATGTGGTAGGGAGGGAAGAGTTACCTCATTTTCTATCCTCTTTGGAATTTCATATGTGTTGCATGCAATCATTTGAATCACTTGAATCATTTTCCAACTGGCCTTTTTGACAATAGAAGGCTGTAGTAACTCTTTATCCCTATTCCTTGACTAAGAGCCTGAAACAGAGGTGGGTTTCAGCAGGTACTGACCAGTTCTGGAGAACTGGTAGCGGAAATTTTGAGTAGTTCGGAGAACCAGTAGTAAAATTTCTGACTGGCCCCGCCCCCATCTATTCTCTGCTTCCCAAGTCCCAGCTGATCAGGAGGAAATGGGGATTTTGCAGTAACCTTCCCCTGGATGGGGTGGGAATGGAGATTTTACAATATCCTTCCCCTGCCACGCTACCAAGCCACGCCCACTAAGCCACACCCACAGAGTAAAAATTTTTGAAACCCACCACTGGCCTGAAAGGTCTAGTTTTGAATTTGAAGCTAGGTGTAGATGTGAGCTGATGTATTTAACAGAAGCTATCTTCAAGGCTGTTTTCAATGGCTGATTGAGCAAGTGTGTGGAATGGAAAATAGCTGTTCAAAAAAAAAAAAGATTTTGGAATTAAAAGGAAGAGGCACAGTAGCCAAGGAGTGGAAGTGCTGGTACTTTGTGAGGTAACCGAAGATAGAGAAAACCATGCTTAAAAACAACAACTGTGATTCAGCGTATAAATTTGTGAAAGGTCAATTGGAAAGGAGAAAAACATAAGATCAATAGATAGATATGAATTGAGTGCAAATTTGGTTTTGGTCCAATAACCACACATGTTGCTTAAATAAGATTTAGGAAAGGCTTGTGACAGTCTAAGTAATGCAGACATCTTCATTTTTCTTTTGTCTACTTTTCTACAGTCTCCAGCAAGTAAGAATCTTATTCTTGTTATTTCTTTATTTCACAACGAATATGTGGAATAATTAGTTTTGTAATGAAAATTATAAAAAATTATGAATTTTGTTTCAAAATAATACTGTGCTGAAAATGTGTTATGACTCTACATCATTTTATATCAGCATTGTATATGGTCACCAAACGGCTGTTAAATCATTGCAGCTTTCTCCAATCCTCCTATAGAAAGTTGATGGACAGCCATCAACAATTTTCTGATATACTAAAACTATAATATGGTCTTAAAGTGAATATAATATTAACTATTTCGCCTGCATTAATTGAAAATGCTGGCTATATTCATATGTGTTACATCAGGGGTGTCAAACTCATGTTGTCATGACGGCATCACATGATGTATCGGGAATTTTTTCCGCTTTACTAAACTGCGAGCTGGAAGTTTGACAGCCCTGTGTTACACAGTCTTTCCTGCTTTCTGGCATCACATTATCTATAGTAGCATTCGCATGCTGTCTCATCCCCATTCTTAAATGTGGCTGCCAAAAAGTTGCATTTCCTTAACAGATGCCAAGATACTAATCACAAAACAGTGGGTAACTATTCCATTTTCCCCATTTGAAAATATTTTCCATTATAAGAAAAAATAGAGTAAAGAAAACATTTAGACTCTTTCTTTAAACTTCAACAACTCTCTTATCAGGACTCCCTTCTTTTAACTGCTTAGAAAGAAGAAAGAAGAAGGAGAAGGAGAAGGTAAAAAAAGAAAATGGATGGTTAAACAACTTAATGAGTACCTAATTTGTGCTCCAATAATTTTGTAAAGGAGGTTTATGGAAACAGTGTCTCATGGATATCTACGTGAGTTGGCCAAAGATTTTAAATCAAAATGAATATATTAATATTAGAGCAATATGCATTTGATTTGGTCTCCAGAAAGTTGAGAATATACAGGGACATGAATGAAGCATGTGTCTCCCATACCTCAGTATTTTTACAGAAATATATTTCCAGGAAAGATGTTACTGTATAGCATTCCATTCAATTCAATTGTGCTCCAAACCATAGTTTAGAAATTTAATCTGAATCTGAAATTTTGTTCAGTCATAATTACCAGTATGTGAAGTATACTTGAAAAGTACAGAACTTTTGGGGCTATGGGCTTTTAGATGGTATGTCAAGAATAACACTTTAAAAAGTAGTCAAGATCAGGATATAGGGACATGATAGACAAAATTATTAGATGTGTGAGAGCAATCATATTAAAGAATACAACTTGTGGCAACTTTTATGCCCTAACCTGGAGCCCATGCATGGACATACACATGGAATAAATAATCCAATTAATCTATGCTGATGAGTATTAGCCTTTGGAGCATTTATTTAATAAACACTAATGCATTATTTGTGCTTGCTGTAATTTTAGCGGTAATGTAATTGAAGTGTATTAATATGTATGTGGGTATATAAAATACAGTTCTTAAGTTAAAACATCATGTCAGATTTTTCTTTTTCTGCTCTAGTTTAGCAAATTTTATGAACTACCCTGTTTCCCCCAAAACAAGACATCCCCTGATAATAAGCCCAATCAGGCTTTTGAGCGCATGGCAATAAGGCCGAGCGCTTATTTCAGGGTTCAAAAAAATATAAGATAGGGTCTTATTTTCGGGGAAACATGGTATAGAGAAAATAGCAATTATTTCATGAAATTCGGTACATTTATAGATTGCACATAGCTTTTCCATCATTCCTATCTTATTGATAAAGAGAATTTGTACTCTAGAAAAGCTCTTAACTAAAAGAGCAGTCACTTTATTTTATACAGGATGGACTGGGAATCTTTCCTCTGCTGCTTATCCAAGCCAGCATTCTGGCTATAATGATCAATAGTCTTATCTCCTAAAACTTAAAACACTTGCCTGATAACTCTAATCCTGCCTTTTAACTAAAATGGCTGTACTAAGACCAGGGGATAAGTTTATTATAGGATCTTCTTCCAGTTTGCAAAGATTATTTGTAAGATTAAGTTGACCTCATGACCCCATTTTACACTCTTGGCTTAAAGAATTAAGCTTTTTCTTATAGAAGATGAGAAGAATTGATAGCAGATCTTCTGTCCTAGCTCACAATTGTTAAAAGATAGATGGCAGGGGATACAGTTGGAATCAATTTGAAACAGCCAAAAATTTAAAAAATGTCAATAAAATGCATTTTAAAAAAATGTAGACATCACCTCCACAATGCATTTCCTATACTTTTAATAGAGAAGATTGTAATTTTTGTTTGTCAGGTTAGAATTATGTGTTACTCTTGCAAAGGTCAGTTAAATTGCCACTATTGCCAGATGTACAGCTAATTTATTGTGTTCACTATTAGGATTTAATTGCCTTACATGTTTATATTATTATGGGCCCCAAACCATGATTTCAATCCACATTAAGACAATTGTCCTCTTTAAATACAGTTACCGGTACATGCTTAAATTACAACAAAAAGTATACATGTCATCTTTATCCCTATATTCTGGGGACTCCTTTATGGATTGACGTCTATGCCAAATAAGGGCCTGCATTCTGGGAGTCTAAACTAGAGATGTTGATAAGATGGGATATGTCTATCAGGTGTTTTAAAATTAAATAGCTGCCCTGACAGCAGCTGTGGGAATTATTTTTAACACATGACATATTCCTATGTAAGGGGGGTTAGTTTGGGTATGGTCTGGCTTGCTGATCTGAGCCCAAAAGCTTCTTTACCTGTTGCATGAGGAAAATATGCTGGCAAGGAGCCCTTCTCTTATCAGTTAGATGTATGGTTTTTGTTTTCACCACCTTCTCCAATTTTCTTTAATTTTTTTCCAGGGAAACTGGATTTGGTTCTCTGTTGAACTAACTAGAGTTAGTTCCAGGTTTAAGGGAATCCTGGGCAAAGTTTTCTCGGACTAGCCACTTCTGTCCTTGATGAGACTGTTGAGTGTGACCTGTAAGATATGGGAGAAGCAGAAACAGCAGAGCTTCAGGCCACATTCATCTCCACATTATGTGGAATTTATTTTGTAGTAAATTGCTCAGGAAGAGAAACAGCAATTGGCCCTGTTAAGAACATGGCAGCTATCCAAATAAGTTAGATGTTGAGATATGAATATAATGCTGACTTATCCATCTATTATATCTACAATGTTTTGTATTTTTATTTCTAGCTTTTCAATTTGCAGCAGCATTGTCTTAAAATCACACAATCTTTATATAAGCTAGTTCTTCGATACTTCATTGTTTGTTATACCATGAAACATTCATTGCTGCAAATATTGTTAAATGAATAACACAGTAGCCTGAAGAAATAAGTTCCTAACACATTGATCCTATTGCTCTCATCTGGCTGCTGGGTTCAAATTATTTAAAAGTTAATTCCACAGAGCAGCGCATTGAGCAAACCACTCTCTAACAAACCACTCTCTAACCACTCTCTAACTAACTAACTAGCATATTTTACCAAACATTTAAGAAGATAATGCGGGATAAACCCTATATTTGACACTCTCCAAATGCCAATGCCAATTGAATTTGATGAGGGTGCAATTACTTTATTCTCCTAATGGGCAGTTATGCTAAAGCTAAAATACATATATGCCCTTTGTAAAAAAGCGGGGGGGGGGGAATGGAAGTGAGGGAGAGCCAATTTGGTGTAATGGTTAATGTACTGGCCTAGAAATCTGAAATTTTACATCTCTCTTAGGAATGAAAGCTGCCTAGGTCAGTCATTTTCTCTCTAAGCCCAACCCATCTCATAGGGCTGTTGTGGGGGAAAAAAATAGGAGGACGGACTATTAATTTGTTCTATCATGAGTTTTATATGAAAAAAATGGAATAAAATTAATAATAAAAGATCTCCTCTGCAGAAATGTCATTGGGGCCATGCAAATAGAGCAGGTTATTACTTTCATTTCCCTCTGAGATTTTCCTTTGCAAATTTTGTTACATAAGAGTTCCAGGTTTTAGATACTTGCATCTGAAATATCATAATGTAAAATCCGTAAATTATCATTTGGAGCAAAGAAAGAAAGGATAGAGAAAAGGGACAGAGAGTACATTGTAACATTCCATGCTGAAAACTCTGTTCCAGTTTAAAAGAGGTCTCTCACCAACATTATGTGTCTTTGCATATATTACTTCGTTTGGCATCTCACAACTTTTAAAAATATGTTTATAATAATAAAATCTGAATTCTACATGAGGTTGTGACAATATGTTCAGTTTTTGCTTCTGAGGTTGATCTGTAGACCAAATACTTGTGTTGTATCACAAATATACAACAGGTGTTTGTTACAAAACCGGGGAAGGGAGAATGTTTTTCCAGGAAGAATTCAGTCTGACCTTGATTGTTTAATTGCAAACAGCAGAAACAAAATGTTTCCTTCTCACAATCTGGTGTCCTTCACCTTAGAGGTCCAAAACAGCAGTCCTAAAATATGCATTCACTTGCCTAGATTCATTTCTTTCTCTGTACCGGCTTTTGAAACTAATTTTCAGCCTGTTTTTAAAAATTTGTTCTTATTAGGAATCAAACAGATTTTTTAAAAATCTAATGTAGGTATTTATGAATCCTAACTTTATACCTGAATATAAACAGACATGCTTGGTGTGCTTTTTTTAATTTTTGGACTTTTCCACTGAGATGGTATTATCTGTTCACATACTGTATTATCTACAAGCAGATCCCAAGTAAAAAAATAATCTTATTATTCCTTTACTATTTATTATGTCTATTCTCCACCGTGCAGCTACAGTGTTTGCATTACCTAAAGGAAAACAAAGAGTTTCTTGGTATAAGAATTTAAGGGGGGAAATGGCTGTTTTCTACCATCTCAATAACCATGTTTTACGGTAAGAAGAATGTGCTGTGGCCAATCTTAAACTGCTGCTCTCTGCTCTCTATTTACTTCCTTCTGGCATGAGGTTTTGGTGAACTACATCTAAAATAAAACTGGAATTTGGACAACCACTAGTAGATGATAAATCAGTATTTCATATCACGTTCAAACTATGATTTTGTAATCTTGTTTTGTTAAGGATGTTCTGTACAGATGCTTAAGTCAGATGAAATTAGAAACTTACTGCAAATTGTCCCCCCCCCCCCATGCAAAAGGAGGATGGTAGACGTTTATTATGCTCTATCGCCCCCCCCACCACTCTAAATTTTATTTAGGAAAGTTTGGACAAACATTTGTCCAGGGTGGTGTAAGGATTCCTGCTTTGGGCAGGGGTTCGGACTAGAAGTTCTCCAAGCCCCTTGCAGCCTATGATTCTTTATTGTGAAGTAGAAACATATCCATGTGTAATGGAAAAAATATCATTGCACATTTCATAAAAATCAGCATAAATCTTTATTTCATATCCCCATGAGCTGGCCAATGATTATTTTAACCTATTTTAATCAGGGGTGGGTTCTACTTATCTTTACTACTGGTTCACAGCGGGGGTGTGCGCACAGAAGCGTTTTGATGACATCAGTGTCGGTGGGCGGATCCTCCTGCTGGTTTTACTACCGGTTCTATAGAACTGGCGCAAACCGGAGGCAACCCACCACTGATTTTAAATCAGTTACCCCAATACACTGTTAGACCCTGAGTATGCTGCTTTTCTATGTTACTTTCCATTTCTACTGCTGTAACAAAAATAAAAAATAAATCCTAGAATGGCAATATGGATGCACTCATTTGCTAAGACCAACCTGTTGGAAATTATACCATTTCCCCATGACTCAATTATATGATAAGTGAGATTGGCTGTGGAAAGAGAAAACTGTTCTAGTTTTATTTTATTTTTGCTCTCATTCATCACAACTTAGAATCCCCATCTTACATTATAAAGGTGCAGAAACCACACAATCTACTTTCATTGCTCTTCTATTCCCACTGGGGTTGTTGAGGAGTTTCACAATTAAATTCAGTGGGAGCCTCGTAGAGACAAGAATGGTTTTCCCTCATTGATAAATCTTTTCAATTATCAAGTGTGTGGCTATATCATCTGGAGATTTCAATGATTCTGACAATGATGATTGGAAAACATTAATTGGATCCGGAGACATTTTTGGATACCTGTTAACAGTTCTGGGTGGTGAATCTTCTTCAGATTGACAGCAGTTGGTGACTTCAGACCTGCTATTCAATAGGACAAGCAAGGAAGTTGAAATAAACACAGAAAGCAATGAGATGTTTTGTTTTCAAATTGTTCGTGTAGGTTTCAGTCTAAAAATATGGATTAGGCAGCAAAAGCTGGAGAACTTGGAGTAATGAGGAAAAATATTTTTTGATCAACAATAAAGAAATTAGAAAAACAATGTCTTGGCTGAAAGCTTAAAAGGATAGGTTTGGAATGTTATCTGAAAGAACATTACAAGCTCTGAGTTAGTAGTCAAACCTCAGATAAAGCTCTTTGTTTATATGTTATCCATAGCCATTTAAAATGGCTTTCCTAATTGATGTGCTGGCAATATTTATCTTAGGGTTTGAGGCCCAATCTACCAGTTTAATTAGCTGTTTCTTCATCATTCATTTTAATATCCAGCACTTTACAGATTAAATGTATCTCTGCTAATCTGCAGAATTTATACACAGGCATTATTCTATGTGCAATCCAGAGGTATTCTGCTGAGTTTGACAGGATGCATCTTTAAACCAAGGGTGTTAAAAGTTAACAAGGGGAGTTGCATAAGAAATAAGATTAGAAAGTAGCCACAAACCAGTTGGTTGATTTTCTGGTTGATTTAATTAATTATTTAAAACCATTACTTTATTCTTTTATTTGGCATACCGGTATTTTTTGTGCCTTGAGATGTTGAAGTTGTTCAGGCTTTCTAAGCCACTTAGAGTTAGGGAGTTTACAGTGGCACAAAAACCTCAGCAATCTGGTTGACAACATCTAACTCTAAATTTTGGAAGGCCTTTGCCCCATTCTCCTTTTGTCTCTCCTACCAGCCTGCTACCTAGAATAAGAGCTGACAGGCAAGGAAGTGACACAATGCTGCTAGGAAGTTTTTAAAATCACTAATAGCCCTTAGGCAGAGTCATAAACCTCAGCAAGTGTCCCATTATGCCATCCCCTGATATCAGTCCTGTTGACCAAAAATTACAGTTCTTCATTACGTAGCCCAGAAGGGCCCAAGAATCATGAGTCATAGTAAATGTCAACTTTCAAGCAACAGTGGTGGTTTTTCCCTGGATTTGTAGCAGGAAATGAAAAATGGCCACATACAAATGTGAAAAAATAAGCTGAAAATGCCACCCTATCACCTTTGTGGAATCCCACCATCACCACCCTACTTACTTCAGAAGCCAAAACAAGGACAGCAATTATAATAAGTATGGCTCCTAAGCCTGAAAGGCTTGCTCCTAGTTTACATTTTTACATGAAAAACTTATTTTCAGGTCACTTATCTTGACAGATAGCCTCTTCCTTTTTGGCTATTGTAATTCAGGATCCTGATGATTTCCAAAAATGTCACAGTATATAGTACCGAAATAAGGCTTGTTTATTAATGGATTGCAGGAACCAAACTTCTTTTGTGGACTATCAATGCATGTCAACAATGAATGAGCTCCAAGTACTTAAAACTGCAATGCACAAAGAATGGAAACTTCTTCACCTAACATTGGTTTCTCAGTTTTTTTACCTAGCTTTTGTAACTGATTTGAATTGCTCAGGAGAGTAATAAAGTGGAAGAGCTGTAGGAGTAGCCTAACTCATGTGAAATTTTTAGTGGGGCTCCATTTTCCTCTGTCTTGCAATAAATGATGCTTGTGTTGACAGGCCTTGTAAAATCTGCTATGTTCAAGTGGAAAGGACCAGTTTAAAAAGTTCAACGTTGTTTTCCCACTTCAAACCTAAAAATAAGTCAATTCTTGTTGATCACAGTAGAACCAGAAAGAACCATTTCCAACTCACTCAGTAAAAATGTTTTAGATGCTTCTCTGATCCTAAAAGCCACATGTTGCACTACTCAAAGGAAAAGTACAAAATAGTATGGAAAGCAGTATATTTCAATTTTATATCCTGGTTTCTTTCATTGAGTTTTTATTTCTAAATGGTTGCAGAGATCCAGTAGAGTGTATTAAGGATCTCATTGTGGGTAGGTAGATAGCTGTAAGAAGATAGTTACTGAACAGTTACTTTGGGGGCACTGATTTCAGCAGACATTTACAAATATAACCTCATTTCTTGAGGATTCCTTCAGGTATACAAGTCAAAATAGATATTCTCTTACTAGTCTGTTGTTTATTCAAATTCAAATCTTTATTGTCAATGTACAACATGTGTACAATGAGATTGGATGAGCCTCCCTTAGTGCAGCCCCCCCAAACACAGAATACATCTCAATAACTCATAAAGTGAAAGAAAGAAAAAAAACCCTAACCCAATAGATCACACTAACAGACACACAATCTTATATACATATATGTTCATAACATTACATTCTATTATCTACCTTGGATGAGTACAAATCACCTGGGGCAGATGGTTAACATCCCAGAGTTTTGAAGGAGCTGGCAGATGTAATTTCAGAGCCATTAAATGTAATCTTTCAAGGCTCATGTAGCACAGAAGACTGGAAAAGAGCCTCAATCTAGGATAAGGGTGGGGTAGGGTGGGGGGAAATGGATCCAGGAAAATATAGCCAATCAGCTTGACATTAATACCTGGGAAAATTCTAGAAAAGATAATAAAATGAAGGATCTGCAAGCACCTAGAAACAAACAAGGTGATTACTAGAAGCCAGCATGGTTGATAAAAACAGATCCTGCCAGACTAACCTTATTGCCTTTTTTGTTTGATAAAGTAACTAAATTAGTGGATCAGTGAAATGATGTGGATATAATAGACTTCAGCAATGCATTTGACAAAGTTGATCACAACCTACTTCTTGATAAGGTAGAACAATATGGGAATATGGGATAGTACCAACACTAGACGTGTTCTCCAACCATACTCAGCAGATACTCCACAATGGAACTATATTTACATGGAGGGAAGCATGCAGTGGGGTATCTCAAGGTTTGATCTTGGGCCCTTTACTGTTGAACATTTTCATAAATGATCTAGACAAAGGGATAGAAGGGGAACTCTTCAAATTTGCAGACAACACCAAGTTGTGAGGAATAGTCAATACTTTGGAGGAGAGGCTCAAGATCCTGAAGGACCTTGACAGGCTTGAGCATTCAGCCTTATCCTACAAGATGCAGTGAGGAAAAATAAGGCCTTTCACTTAGGCAGGAAAAACCAAATGCAGAGGTATAAAATAGATGGTACCTGGTTCAACAGTAGTGAACTGTGAGAGAGATCTAGGGGCCTAGTTGCCACCACTTAAGTATGAGCCAACAATATGCTGTAACTGCCAAAAAAGCAAATACAGTCCTAGCCTGCCTCAGCAGAAGGATAGCATCAAAACAATGGGAAGCGATAGTACCACTTTCATAACACTGGTGAGACCATATTTGGAATACTGCGTCCAGTTCCGATCACTACTATACAAAAAAAGTTGCTAAGATCTTGGAAAGTGTGCAGAGAAAAGCAGAAAGATAATAGAACATGGAGGTTAAATCATATGATGAACAGCTGAGGGGCCTAGATATGTCTAGCCTATCAAAGAATAGGATCATGTAGGAAATGATGCATTTGACCCTTCCCTCGGGCTCAACCTGGTCATTTCCTACAGATCAAGGTGGACATAATAACTGTCTTCCATTACTTGAGGAGCTGTCACAAAGAGGAGAGGACTGACTTATCCTCTAAGTCACAGAGGGCAGGACAAGAAGTAATGGGTGGAAGCTTATTAAAGAGAGATCCAAACTAGAAGTAAGGAAAAAAATTCTGACAATCAAAGCAATCAATGGAATAATTTGCCTCGTGGAGTTGTTGGTGCTTCATCATTGGTTTTCAAAAATAGTCTGACAACTATTTGACTGGGCTGTTATAAGACTCCAGCCTTGAGTCTTATAGAGGTCAGACTAGAAGACCTCCAAGATTCTTTCCAACTGTATGATTCTATGAATATTTGGGAGAACTATATATTACAGCTATACACTTCTTCCCAAAGAAGTGCCCTTCGTTATTTCCCATTTTAAACCCTAGTAACAAAATTCTCTTTTAAGATATGCAGAACAGATGCACCAATTTACAGGATATCAATATAATACATACGAATACAGTAAACAAGCAAAGATTGGCAACTGGATTCCCTGTTGCTTTACATTGTGTTTGGCTATTGGCATTTGTTTAATTTTATCAGGGCAAAAGGGCACTATCGTACATTCTTTTAGCTTGGATAAGTCCTTCTCTAAAATAGAACTTTAATGCCATTGTAGCAGTACTGGTATCACAGCGAGTCATAACAAAGGAGATCAAAAACCCCTGTTCTATAAACAAGTTTGCAGCTCACCTTTCAAAATATGTGTAACCACAGAAAACCATTATCTCAAAAATTGGTTGGCCGCTTCTATTGCTGCCTCCACCCCTCCACTCCCTGCTAGGGAACAAAAAGCCACCCAGCTGCTTGTGCAGATTGACAAACAATGTTGTTTTCTCATCAAGCCTGGAAGAAGACACAGCAGGACTGATAGCAAAGGAGATCACTCGTGCTTTTTGGTTTGAGAGAGAAGAAAATATCTCGCAGTTGAATGCCTAACACATATGCAGATAATTGAGGCCAGGCCAGTCACTGGGCGAGAGGGGAGTATTAAAAATAATTAAATTGCAGTCACAATTAGATCCTCTCCCTTACTTTGTGAGTCCTCTGCCTGAGGTCAGTATGGTTTTTTTGTTTGTGGTTCCCATCTTCACGCCCAGTTACCACCAACTTTCACTATGTTAAAAGTGTGGTTTTAAAACCAATTAGGTTGTGAGCAATGGATAGGGTGGGGTGGGGGAATTAACCTGAGGAGAAAAGAGAATTGGTTTAAGAAAAAAAATCAAACTCTGAACATGTTTCTTCTGCACACCTACAATGAGTAGGGGGTGCATTCCACCAATCATCTATATAGTACATAAGGTCAAAAATCAGCGGAGTATGTATTGTAGTCCTGCTTTAAGCCTCAAAGTCAGCTGGGTGACTTTGGGCCAGTCATTCTCTCAGCCCAACCTACCTCACAGGGTTGTTTGCTGTGGAGAAAACAGAAGGAGGAAGGAGTATTGCTATGTTTGTTGCCTTGAGCATTTATTGATTTGTTCATTCATTCATTCATTCATTCATTCATTCATTCATTCATTCATTCATTCATTCATTCATTCAATTTCTATAGCCCAACTCAACTAAGTGACTCTCAGTGTTATTTATAAAAATAACAAAGATGGGATTCAGAAAAGGTTGTGCAACATCTCAGGAGAGGCACTAAGCAAGGAAAGAAGGAAAGGACTGAGAAGGAAATTGTGGCAAAGACATTGTGAAATGTAGAGGTGGGGAGGGAGAAGAAAGCAGAGACTGATCCACATTGTTTTGTTAAGGTCTGCAGTGGATGTCACCATAGGCTTTACATTTTACTTTACAGTCCTGGCATAAAGGAATACTAGTCTCTCCCACTTCCAGCATCCATTTGGGAAGCCTCACATTTCCCAGGAAGCCCAGGGGGACAAAGAAGCTTTCAGCTATTCAATTTGCTGCATCTATCTATCTATCTATCATCCATCCATCATCTATCTATCTATCTATCTATCTATCTATCTATCTATCTATCTATCTTCCATCCATCAATTTATCTACCTACCTACCTATCCATCCATCCATCCATCCATCCATCCATCCATCCATCCATCCATCCATCCATCCATCCATCCATCCATCCATCCATCTATCTATCTATCTATCCATCCATCCATCCATCCATCTATTTATCTATTTATATTTTCAATTTATACCAGTCCTCTGGGAGGCATGTCCATGTCTTTGAGAAACACTGGAAAGCGTTGCAGTTCCACCTTCCAAATCTGTTCAAGACCACACAAATCTTTTACAACAGATGATAAAGAAGTAAGATTATATCAAGAACTTGGCTTAAATTTCAACTGAAGCTTGAGCAACCGTTTGATCTCTCTGAAATTCAGCAGTTTCCTTTCAGGAATAAGAAGTCCTTCCTGTTGTGAACTCCACACAGCCCAGCCTCATCCTTCATTTCAACTATAACTCCTTGGCTTGCAAAATACACCCATCCACACCCACACACCACTGCAAGTCTAATTAGGGTAGAAATTGGCACTGTTATAGGAATGATGAGGTTAGCCTTTTATTTTCATAAAGAGGGATAATTCCTCTCTATATTCCTGAATATACCATCAGGATTATACCATTTACCATCATCAAGGTTGACTCAGTCTTCCATCCTTTCAAGGTTGGTAAAATGAGGACCCAGATTGTTGGGGCAATATGCTGACTCTGTAAACTGCTTAGAGAGGACTGTAAAGCACTGTGAAGCGGTATATAAGTTTAAGCGCTATTGCTATTGCTATCACCCTCACCTTTCAGTTTGTTTCTACATGGCTATTCAGGCTAATTGTTAGTAGAAATGGTGCTACAAGCTGGATTTGAAGTATGCCTCTGTGTCAGAGGTGGGATTAATTTACCTTCCCTACCAGTTCACAAATGTGAGCGTGTGTGTACACGCTCTGCTCACATGCGTCACCTCTGTGTATGCGCACAGCCTTCTGCACATGCGCAGTACAGGGTTCTAAATTTTTTTACTACCGGTTCTGTGGGCGTGGCTTATTTTGTGGGTGTGGCTTGGAGGTCACGTGACTGGGTGGGCATGGCTAGCTGGTCATGTGACTGGGTGGCCATGGCTATGTGTATAGGGACTACTCAGAGGGCTGAAAAAAGTCATTTCTGACAGGTCCTCGCACTGTTGACTGGTCCTCACACTTATGACCATCCTCACATTTATGCCCGTGCAGCATTCTTAACAACCATGTCACTCATTTCACAACTGCTTCTCTTCACCATGGTGACAAGATAGGGCAAAAAACGTAAAATGTGAGGACAGTCGTAAGTTCGAGGACTGGTCAAAAGTGCGAGGACCAGTCAAAAATAACTTTTTCAGCCCTCTGAGTAGTCCATATGCACAAAAGGACTACCCAGAGGACTGAAAAAAGTGATTTCTGACAGGTCCTTGCACTTTTGACCGGTCTTTGCACTTATGACTGGTCATCATTTATGCCCATTGTAGCATTCTTAACAACTGTGTCACTCATTTCACAACTGCTTCTCTTCACCATGGTGACAAGATAGGGCGAAAAACGTAAAATATGCGGACAGTCGTAAGTTTGAGGGCTGGACAAAAGTGCGAGGACCAGTCAAAAATAACTTTTTCAGCCCTCTGAGTAGTCCATATGCACAAAAGGATTCAATTATTTCTTCAAAGTGCTGATGATTGCACCCTGGCTGGAAGAACTCCAATAGCGATGTAAATTTCCTCCCAACAGCAATGTAAAAAGCTTAAAACAACCCTTCCCCTTTAAGAAAGTCAAGCAAAAAAATAGCCTCCGGAACGGGAAGTGACAGTAAGTGTAGGCATACTGCCAGAGAGGCAGTTTCTGTAATAAAGATTAGGCTAGGAAACAACACCAAATGTTGTAATTAATCCTTACAGAATTAACCCTGTAAAGTAGAAAAAAAACAAAAGGAGATTTCTTTTAACAACCGGTTCTCTGAACTGCTTAACTTCTTAACTACTTAACTACTTAATAACCGGTTCTACCAAAGTAGAATCGCATCACTGGGTCTACCCATTTATTTTTGCAGGCACCGGTCTACTCATTTGATTTTTTTTAACACTGATCAGCTGTAGTGGGGCCCTTTGAAGCCCCACGGTAAGAGTTTAAACAGTTTTTTTCCTCTAGCCATCAGCTGGGACTCAGAGGGCAGCAATAGACTGGGGGTGGGGCCAAATAAAAGGTAAGAATAACCCGGGGGGCGGGGGGGTGAGGGGGGGCAGAACCGCTTCGGTGACGTCATATCGTCACCGCTACCGGCTTGGCCGAACCAGGCCGAACCGGGAGGAACCCACCACTGGCTCAGTAGTCGCACATTACGTCAGGGTGGGTGGCCGCTACCGGTTCATGTGATCCAGAGATAACCTGCTGAATCCCACCACTGCTCTGCGTATCGTCTTCCTAAACTCACTTGCACAACATTTAATTTCAACTTTTAATAATTTTAAAATATGTTTATGCAGTCGTTTTAGTATTTAAACAGTAGAATAGACCCTGAAGCTAGGTACATTGTATCTGTTATATTCTACCTAATTTGCCAGGGTTAAGGGAATTGAAAGAAAAAAATTCTATTGTGGATACATTTATTCACTGGACTGACACAGGACTAAACTGTAGGAATATCAGTTCATTGAAATGATTTTTTAGTTTTTAGGGTCTAATAACAAATCCAGATGGGAAATACGAAAAGAAATAGAGCCCGAATGGACTCTGAAAAATACCAGTTTTCCACAGGATTGAATGGATCCTGAGATTTGCAAAAGAATAAAACTGTTACAACCAACACTAAAGGGATAAAACTCCTTCTGCTAAGCCAGCCCAATTTATACGAACGTATTGCTGAGGGATTGTAGAACAGATAAGTGGAGGGATGGAGGAGAGGGGGATGGGATCTAATTTTCTGGGAGGCTAGCTGGAGCCTTGAAGAGGTGCAGAACAATATTTTGCTGCAGATTTTACTTGTTATATTTGGTAAACAAGCTGCCGTTGCACCTGGCTCTTGAAAAGAGCACCAGCGATTCTACCCATAGATATTTCTAAGCATATGTGAAACTAAGCACAGGCTTCCCAAGGACGAATTACAGAATACCCAACATCTTCTTGATTGCTTCAACATTCTTTTAAAAATAACAAACCTTAGAGCTGATAAAGAAGAGCAAAACAGATTGCAATTTCACTTAATGCAAGGACAAGGGGATTCTACTTTTATCCACTGTGAAATCTTGGTATTTAACTCGCTGTTTTAATACCTATTTCTGGGCCAAGACAGATTGCAGACAGATGTTGTGTTGTTACACACATTTTTTCCAAAGAGATAAAGATGATAACAGGCAGTCCTCGATTTATGACCACAATTGAGCCCAAATTTTCTGTTGTTAAATGAGACATTTGTTAAGTGAGTTTGCCCATTTGATAAGAGCCATGGTGGTGCAGTGGTTAGGAATGCAGTACTGCAGGCTACTTCTGCGGACTGCTGGCTACCTGCAATTTGGCAGTTCGAAACTCACTGGGCTCAAGGTTGACTCAGCCTTCCATCTTTCCAAGGTGGGTAAAATGAGGACCCAGATTGTTGGGGGCAATAGGCTGACATTTGTAAACCGCTTAGAGAGGGCTGTAAAGCACTGTGAAGCAGCATATAAGTCTAAGTGCTAGTGCTACCCTGTTTCCCCTAAAATAAGACATCCCCTGATAATAAGCCCAATCAAGCTTTTGAGCGCATGCGCTAAAATAAGCCCCCCTCAAAAATAAACCCTCCCAGACAATAAGCCCTCCCAGAAAATATTTAAACGCATGCACAGCCTATCCCCGCCATTTCCTCTGGTTAGGGTTAGGGAGACAGAGCTGGAAATCAGGTAAGACGGCAAGAGGAGCCCCATCTTGCTCCATGCGCCCCAAAATAATAAGACCTCCCTGAAAATAAGGCCAAGCACTTATTTCGGGGTTCAAAAAAATATAAGACAGGGCCTTATTTCTGGGGAAACACGGTATTTACTCCCTGCCACTTTTGTTAAGTGAATCACTGCTTTTGATAAGTTAGTAACATGGTTGTTAAGTGGCTTCCCCGTTGATTTTGCTTGTGAGAAGGTCACAAAAGGTGATCATATATATGATCTTGGGACAGAGCGATGGTCATAAGTATGAACCAGTTGCCAAACATCTGACTGTTGATCACATGATCCTGGGAATATTACAAAGTGTGAAAAATGTTCATAAGTCACTTTTTTCCAGTGCCGTTATAACTTTGAATGCTCACTAAATGCACTGTTGTAAATTGTGTACTCACTGTGTCTATATTCCGAGAGGGGAAAACTGCACGTGGGGAAAATATGCTCTGTAATGTATACAGTGCATTGCACTGCCAGCCACGGCTGTTTAGGGTTTGGTTGTATTGGAATATACATTTATCTGAAGCCGAGTAATTTTATAGCTCCATAAAACCTACATTTTCTCTTGGGTTCCTATTTTCTTTCTTAAGTTAAATACTCAAAGCTAACTAAAACCTGAAAATAAATCTTCAAATACTGTTCAAGGCAGAACACGGCTTTTATTACATATCTCTGCAATTAGAATTAATTTACAGCCTGGAGAGCCGGGGTGAAAAGGGGGAAAAAGCGGTGGGGGCAGTGTGCAAGCTACTTCTTGGATAAATATATCTAGGTAGGACAAGCAGAGCTTCTCTGTAAATGTTATCTCCTTTATTCAACAAGTACCAAGGTCATTCTTACTGCTACATACCTCAGAATTTTAATTAATGGCCCTGCAGCTGGCGGTACCACCTTGGCTCCTCAGTCCATGTTTTTCTGGTTCCTATGAGCAGACTTGGATAACATCCCATGACTCGCTCCCCCCCCCAGCCATCTCTCTCTCTCTCCCCCTCCCTTCCCCTTCCCTGCTGCCCTAAAGTACAAAACAAACTTTCGTAGTCTCTCATGGAGCAATGCCAGCCGTTCACAGAAACCAGAGAAGAAGTTATTTCTATTTATATCACTTTATAAAAAGCAACATGCTGTATTGTTCTCTGGGGGCGAATGTGCACCCGTCCCATTAGCCTTGCTTTGCTTTGCTTTATAGCCCATGAGGAAGTGAGTCTCGATATGGAATGATAGAGCTGCCAGAATTAAAAAGGAAATGAAGGAGACTACAGATGGCAGCGTCCAGTGCAGAGTGGGGCTCCCCCACTGCCCTGCCTTTTTTTCTCTTCTCCTTCCATGCAAAATGGGACCTTTGATCCTAAAATGAGTTAATTCTAGCTGGTCTTTGGATCAGCAACAGCGTTTACTTTTTTTAAAGATGAGATGGCCATTGTAGGACACCAGGACTCAATAGGGATTATTTGAATCAAGTCTGCTTGAGTTCAGTATGGATTCCTACCCAACTGCCATACCATTATTTGCAATTAAGAAATGGAATAGAGAAAAAAACGGAGAGTTCAGGTCCTGGAATTTTATCACTTCGCATATTTTGACCTTGAAGTGTGAGATGGAGGTGGAAGTGGGATCTTGCTTAAAAACATAACTTAAAAATTCTACTAGGACTGAAATGCCCATAAAAACATGCAAAATATCAGATACTTCGGGTTTTTTTCTGTGCGCATTTGTGTAAAACTGATTATTTACATATTAGAACTTTTATCATACCAGCCCTCCAGATGTGTTGGAAAGATCTTCCTTCATCTTGCTGCTAGAGATTATGGGAGTTGTAGTCCAATATATCTGGGAACTGGCAGACTGAAGAGGACTAAACCACAATGTGACTGTCATTGTTTAAGGTGGGAGAAGGACATATATGGTTTTGTAATCTTCAGTACCCTTTGTAAATTTCAATATGTCTCAGTTCTAAGAAGTGAAAATTTTCTTTTGCCATTGAGACTTGGAAACATTTTTTACATGAGGACTTTGGGTAGAAGTAATTTATATTTGCATTAATATCAATAATAATTGCTTCTCCTGCTACTAGTTCGTTAATACAGATGTCCCCAAATACTACTTCCTATTGGTAGGTTGTGGGTTCCTTGTGCTTCCTAATTATAAGACATCCCTTCGATTAAAATTCCACAATGAGGAAGGCTAGTATGGTCTCTTAAGTAATATAGTTTGCTGAGGGCTCCTTGGTATTCTCTGAACTTGGTTGTTTTCTTGCAAATGTTTCATTAACAAACTGGGTAACATCTTCAGTACTGAGCATGTGTTTAACCATATGGCCATGGTTATTTTCTGGCATCAAAACCTTTTACCAGTTGTGTATCTACCTGCTTTAAAATAAGGTCCAAGAAGTTCTATGGTTCTTCTAAGCCCATTAAGCATGGATACATTTGTAGTCACTTCTAAGCATAAAGCTTCTATGAATACATAGTACTAAATATTTAGCAAGGCACTGAAATAGAAAAACATAGGTGCAATCTCTAAAATATCAAAGCAAAGCATATGTCAGTTTAGCAACCATATCAATAATATAGAATATTTCAAAAACTGATTTCATTGTTGAAAATTCTCTTCTCTGGAACTGTTGAGAGGGAGGGCCACAGTATTAGATTATGCTAGAAATGATGTTGGGATCCTGGCTATTCAAGTTTTAAAGTTATATCACAATCATTGACATGGTGACATGAAGGACATTTCAGGAGTTCCACCTGTTTTTAGGTTCCAGAGATGTGTGCGACTTTCAGCAGGACTGGTGGTAGGGGTGCAATGAGACAGTTCTTCAATTTGGGATCAAAACAGCTCAGGATGGGCGCTTGTTTATACTTTGTAAGAACATGCTTTGTAAGAAATTTAGAACATAAATAAAGTCTTATAATCATTATTTGCAGTATTTGCAGTAAACAATCATGACATTATACAAAGTATTGTTGGAAGAAATCTCCTTCTAGGTTCTGCTCCAAGTGGGGAAAAAGATACTGGAAACATGGAGACTGCTTGGAAAGATGGTTTAATGGTGGACAGGATCACATGGCTTGAGTTCCTGAACAGAAAAGGGCAGATACAGTAAATCCTCGGGTTTTTATGCTCTCCCTGGCTCTGAACTTCCTGGCCCAGAAAGAGTATCCTGATTGTTGTCAGACTTCCAGGGGGTGGGGGTCTTAGCTAGCCTTGCTGGCTGATGGTCACATATGCTTCCCAGGTCACATGCTTCCCAGGTCACATGTGGTGAGTTTCTGCTGCTATTGTGTAGAGGGCTAATCCTATCTTTGTTGAATCTTTGGCAATTCCTACTATGGCTCTGCCTGAAGGAGGTAGATCTTTGTTATGTAGAATAGACTGGCCCAGGCCTTAATGGCCCATTGACAAAGGGTGGGGGCAGGAAGATGGGAGCTGCTTCAAACCATGCTTATCCATTTCTCATCCAGGGAAATATAATATTCTGCCTTTTTCATATTTCCTAAAATATTTCACTCTTCCAGGAAAGGGGTGGGTGCTAACTTCCTACAGTATGACAGTACCACCATTTTGGGAGAACTTTTATAGAATAACTTGGAATTTCTTTTGTCTTAACATTTAAATTCCAAAGGCATCTTCTATGTGTCCCATGAAATTAAAAAAAACCCTGTTCTTAAACATATCTAGTAATATATGTGTTGTGTTTTGGGATATGTGTGTAAATTTGCATAAATATTCACATTTATTGTTCTTGCTCACTTCATAATATTTAAGGTTACTTGAAATACTTTTGTTTCAGAAACTTTTCAAGCAATGCCAAGACAGCAGATTAAAGATTTTTTTCTTGTTTGTAGACAAAAATACATTAAAACAACCAAGGGAGCTATTACTCTTCCACATAATTATTTTTAATGTCTCTTTGGACATGTACAAAATGCCTTGTGGTTCCTCAGGGAGAAGAAGAAAAAATGGGGAAAAATACTTTTTGTTTTTACATTTTGCCAAGTGGCTTTTATTAAAACCAGTATTTTTTCTCCATTGGTCAACATCCTTCTTCAAAGAACTCAAAAAGAGTTTTGAATTCCAATGTATATTAAAACAAATAATACTTGTCTTTAGAAATGCGCTGGCACTCAAGTCTTTTAAGATATATGCCATGTTCTTAGAGCCAGAATATTTAATTAATTTGGAATAACTAATCTGAAAAAAATATAATTCTATCAATGTGCAGAAAACTAATGCCTGATAGAAGGCAGAATTTTTGAATCCCAATAGATTAGGCAGATGGAAAGATGAACTAACCAAAGCAAAATTGTACAGACTGAAAATATAAAATCTGATACAGAAGTTTCAGGGTATATATTTTGGCTGATGCACTTGTGGAGAGTGCCCTGTTTGGGGAGCTATGGAAATGTGAAAATGGAAGAAGGCATTGAACCTTAGGCAAGCTTCAATTTCTAGAAAACTATAATCATGGCTAGAAAAAATAACAAGCTGATAAATGTCAACCATGTCAATACCTGAAGAGAAGAGAATATAGACCGGACAACCATAACACTGAACCCTTAGGTAGCTGGCCTTAATTGTAGAGAGGATGGACTAGGTGAGGATGGTAGAGAAGACTGGAAGTGAATCCAGTTGTCAGGGACAGAGGTAGAGCTAGTTATATAGATCAAACAATGCTAACACAAGGCATCAGAGCATGTGATGAGGTCTGAAATATGGATAGTTTAAAGGTATTTCTCATTGAGAACAATACCTTTATTTCATTTTTCCTCAATGGCTAAACTGAAATCAAAGCATCATGAAATCATATATAGTTCCTCATAATCTGCATAAGAGATTGATAAAACCCCATGGAAAAGGAAACACATCTCCAAGGTTGACAACAAAATACAATACTGACAAAATGATGACATATGCGCAATGATACAATTGAGTGAATGCCACAGTTTTCTGTTTGTGTCACAGCATCTGATGCAAGCACACCAATTGTGGCTTTTGCTCGCATGCCCTAGACATGTTTTGCCTCCTTGCTCCCCCTTCAAACGGATATGCTTCTTGTGTGCTTGTGTCTTTTCAATGTGTGAGATTCAACACATAAAGTCACACCCTGTGACAAATGGAATATAAAATTACTTGAAGAAATATGCATATAGATGTTCCAAAGCCAGTTACTTTATTCACTGAACTGATTGCTTTTAGGGAAGGGAGCAACACTTTGATAACCCAGCTTCAGCCCAAGAAAATAATGACTTGACTTGGTCTCTCTCTCTAGAAATTTAGAATGTTTTAGGGAATGGGGAAGGGGCAGAAAGGGTTGCTGGGGGGGGCAATAAAAACAAAATTTGGGGGAGGTGATATATTAAAGATTACCATCTCCTTGTGTAGGTAGATACTTTGCTTGGCCATTCCAGTGGAAAGATTTTAATTTAATTCATCGAATTTCTATGCCGCCCAACTCCCAAGGTGTTTTTTTCCCCCAAGTAACTGAAATATGCATACTTGTCCACTTTCCTTAGTTTGAACACAGGTTAATTCAAGAGATGAAAGAGTGGTCTTGCAAGGATGTGAAAACCTTCTGGATAAATATTATAATGATGATCCAGAAGATACTAAAGGTATAAATGTTAATCCCCTGTACTCAGATTTGAGGGAACATCAGCTGGGCAGGATCTTTTACGCCAGCACCCCTAAGTCTAAAGAGCGCTTCTTGCAACATTGTTTGTTAGGTTCTAACTTGCAGCTGGTGAAATGGATTGCCAAATTTGCTATAAAATTGATGGAAAAAAGGACAAAGTTGGTGCAGCAGAATGGGGTAGATTGCAGGAAAGAGCATTTGACTTAGTAATGTAATTATAATAGTAGTTTTAAGACTGATTGGGTAGATGCAGGGGTGACATTGTAATATAATCTTAATCATATTTAATTTGTATCTCAAATTATTGTATTCTATTCTGATTTCATTTTAGATTTTATTTTATTCTAATTTCATTTTAAATGAAATTTAAAATGAACACATTTTATATCGTGTTTTATTTCTATTCCAATTTCATTTTAAATTGTTTCTACCAAATTTTTGTAATAATTGTTTCTGGAGCTCTGCATTTTGACATGGCCCAAGGGCTAATCAGTAAATAAAGATTAAGATTGTATAAATGTTAATAAAAACTGAAGCTTTTCTTTTGGGTATTAAGGATAAATCAGTTTAGAAACAATAGGATGGGATGCTATTTCTTTACATGGTGACCATTGCGAGGATTATACTTGCTAAACTCTGGAAAGGAAAGGAAATGCCGACTGTTGAAGAATGGATTTTAAAATTGACTGAATTAGCAGAGATAGCGAAATTAACTACCTTGATTAGAGATAATGGACTAGATAGCTTTCTAAGAGACTGGAAGCCAATTGTGGACTTTCTCCATGTTAAATATAGTAACTGATGATTAACAGAGAGATTTGAAGACTGGTGTAATATTTGGGCAAACCTTTTGACTGTTTATATGTATGTGTGTGATGTATGTGTATACGTATATCTATATATACATATAGATATATATAGGTCTTTGGTTATTCGGGTTTTCTCCCGCGTAAAATTGGAAGTGTCTTGGCATCTTCAGGCTGGTGTTTTCAGTTTCGTGCTTCTAGGAGCATATATATATATATATACACACATACATACACACATACACACACACACACATACATATATCCAGCCATTTGCTGGCTGCCAGAAAAGATTTGATTATTAGGTAGAGACCTCCTCATCTGAAATATTTGTTTATATATGTTTCTTGTTAAATGAGGATGAGACAGTTTATAACTATTTAGAGACTCATTTGTAAGGGTATTTTTGATTTTTCTTTTCAGCATCCAGACAGGGTGGAGTTTTTATGTTAATATTGGGTGTTTGGGTCATTTTTTCCCCTTTTTTCCCTTTTATGTACACATTTTTTTCTTTGTTGTTGTTACTGTTGGATGCATTTTTTTCTGTTTTTTCTGTTTTGTATTTTATTCCTATTAATAAACATAATAAATATATACATAAAAAGGAGATAAAAGAGTTTAAAAAAAGGGGAGATCAAGTGAAATACTGGAAGAACAAAGGGCAGAAAAGAAGACTATATGATGAAGAAGTAGCAGCTATAGTATGTTGTTAAGTCGCAGGACCAATGGGACCAATAATTGCTCAGAATTGAGATTTTACTTTGAGTTCCTCACTAACAAAGTCTGATTGATTTGAGGCTAAAAGGTGCAATTCATGACATAAGTGGGTTTCCTCAATTTTATTTCCTAAGGGTGAGGTTGCTTGTAAAGTAGCAATATAGCATGTCTGAAAGGATCCAGATTGGGGACAAGAAGGCTCTGTGAAATAAACCAGATCCATTCCTATTTCTACTGTTTTTTCTATCCTTGTGAAGCAGAGGATAGTTTTTTTTTAAAAAAAAGATGCAAGATTTAAAAATAACAATAAAGCAGAGAAGGTAAAAATACTTTATGCACTTTTCACAATAGCCTGATGAGTAATGGATGTAATTAAAGGAAAGGAAAGTTGAATAAGAAGATCTGTTAGATTGTGTGAATGCATTTCTTGGTGAACACATTGGAAGTCCCACAGTGTGGGAAACACAACATGAGATTTGACAAAGAGTTGAAATGTGTACCATAGGGAGTAATCCTGCATTGCCAGATGGGACCTGACCTGCATGGCCTAGTCAGTCTTTTCCACCTCTTTTATTATTGTGAATCTAGGATCATAAGGAGTTCTTCTTCTTGCTGTAGGAGACTGCTGTTAAGAGCTCATGACTGCAGTTCTATGACTGATGCATTCCTAATGACAGATACAAATTTGCTCCTTGAAATCTACATTTCCAAATATGTTTGGATATAGCTTATGAAAGTAGATAAATTGGAACAGAATTAATTACTGCAGAAGGCTCTTATATTATCTGCATTTTCAAATTAAATGTATATATGTGGGGGTTTGCTCTGTTCTGCAAGGGCTAATTTCATCACAAATGATACTTTGTTTAATCTGATTATAACTATGGTAGGAAGCAGCTCTTTGGATGAAAGCTACAGTAGTTATGGAAGAGGAATGTGAAGTTTTAGGGTAGCATATGAATGCTGATTCTAATTTCCTTTTGTCTCATCAAAGGCAGGAATGATATTTCTGTTACCATTGGGCATACTATAGAATCTGTTCATTGCTATCTCTAATCCCCTCAGTTACATGCCCTGTACCACAGAAGGGTACAAGTCTTGATATGACTCTCTGGTTTGCATTGTCACAGGATGTGACGAGTGTGATTATATTAGTAATGAGTAATCTTAATTAAAACTGAAGGTAGAGAAAATCAACTTTAATTTTTCAATACATCCCAGCCTACCCATCACTTTTATGTTGATTGCCTTGGCATGCATTCCAAAATCAAGTGTTTCTTTGACTTGAAAAAAGATAGGCACCTTTGCCTGGGACCCAGAGCCCCCACTCTCCGGGGGCCCCTATTTCCAGAAACATAGTTGGGGGAATATAATGAAAAAGAGAGCCCTTTCTAGGACTGTAAAAGCATACTGTCCCATTCCCAGAAAGAATGCTAGATTTCAGAATTACATAATGAGCATCATACCTACTGATCTGTGATGAAAAGTTTCATGTAGCACTTTACTTCATAGCTCCTTATTTTTCTCACTAGCTCAAAACTGATCCAAATTGCTAGTTAGAATTGATGGTGGTGTGAGAAGAGGTGCTGAGCCAGAATAAGATGTTGTTTTTAAATGTAACTTCTGAAACGTTTCAAAGATTTTAAGAAAGAGCATGAAGAAGATAACATTAATCTCTTTCTAAAAGGTTGAAATTAGAGGGATTATGGTTATTGTTGTTTTGTATTTTTTTTAAAATTATTGGCACAACTGATCCATGTATTTTGGAACCAAACAGGAAGCATATGTGCCCTCCCATTTCACAGAGAGAAGTCAATAGAACTGGCCACTGAATCCTCCTTCCGTCTTAGCAGCAGGCTACATCAACAAAGACAAGCTGAAAATATATGGAATTCATTTCCATCACATCTCACTGCTAATTTCTCACATGTCAGCCATCTAACAGTAGATCATCGCTCTGTTTAATGCAGGACAGATCTTTGGACCTTCAAATATTTCTGAACTCCAAGTCCCATCAGTCTCACCTGGAAATTATCAGAGTTGTATTTCCATATCTGGAAATCCAAGGATGGGAAAGGCTGCCTTGTAACTGTATATACCTCAATACCCAACTGTAGGCTAGAGGAGGCCTAAGACAACATGTCAAGGAAAGGCTCCATAAAGTGGAGCCGAGTTGCAAAGAATCCAAAACAAATGTCTGCTCTTCTCCCAAGATATAGAAGTACTGGAACTGTCGACGACTCACTTTTAAAGACATTAAAAAGAAATAACTGTTGGCTCTTGTAGTTAATTCATGGACCATCCTAACACCCATATGATGGACATTGTCAATCTTTTAATTATCAATAGCATTTTATATTTTAGCATCTCACAGGGAAATGCTTGGCCTGACATCAGCACACAGATTTTCTAACAGGAAACTACTTTTTTTAGTGGTGGAGGAAAAATGGCAGTGATGGAATAATTTTGTTCTGAAACAGTGGTCACAATAGGAGGTTCAACTGTTAGCCTTCCGGAAAGTGTTAAAAACCTGGTTTTTCTCCCTGGCGTTGGGCCAAGATGATAGATGAGCCCATCTTCTGAGAGGTGAAGTGTGTGTTTGGTTGACCCCAGCTGTACATTGCCTGGTATGCCGGTTTTTGTTCCTTTGTTCTTTGTTTTATTGGGAGAAGGGGAGTATGGTTTTTTTTAACATATCATTGCTTTCTGCTTGTTTTTTATACTTGATATATACTGCGGAAGTTGTGGTTACACAAGTTGAGTAAACAAACAAACAACTCCCACTGTGAGAAGAGAAAGTAAATCTACTTTTCAAATATACTGTGAAGCCCTTATAACATTTTTTGTGTGCTCTCTCTTTCTCTCTCGGTCTCTCGGTCTCTCTCTCTCTCTCTCTCTTTCTCTCTCTTTCTCTTTCTCTCTGTCTCTGTCTCTCTCTCTGTGTCTCTTGTATCTCTCTCTCTCTTTCTCTGTCTCTTTCTCCTTCTCTCTCTCTCTCTCTCACACTCACTCACTGTAAGAAGAGGAAGTAAATCTACTTTTCAAATATACTTTGAAGCCGTTAGAGCATTTTTGTGTGCTCTCTCTCTCTTTCTCTGTCTCTGTCTCTCTCTGTGTCTCTCTCTCACTCATTCTCTCTCTTTCTCTTTCTCTCTCTCTGTCTCTCTCTCTCCCTCTCTCTCCCTCACTGTGAGAAGAGGAAGTAAATCTATTTTTCAAATATACTGTGAAGCCGTTATAGCATTTTTGTGTGCTCTTTCTCTTTCTCTTTCTCTTTCTCTGTCTCTCTCTCTGTCTCTCTTTCTCTGTGTGTGTGTCTCTTGTCTCTCTCTCTCTCTCTCTGTCTCTGTCTCTCTCTCCTTCTCTCCCCCCCCCTCTCTCTCATTCACTGTGAGAAGAGGAAGTAAATCTACTTTTCAAATATACTATGAAGCCGTTATAGCATTTTTGTGTGCCCCCCTCTCTCTCAAACTCTCATTAGCCCACCTTATTTAATACATTTAACAAGTAATCACATTAATAACTGCTCAGGGTTTTAAACATAGTGGGTTACATTTCCTTTTGTAACTCACAGATCTTTTCCAGAAACAGGATGATTTTCTGGAATGATTTTGGCTAGACACAGAAGGGAGAGGGCAACAATAGGAAATCTTAACAAAGTAGTGAAAGGCTACTACTTTAATACTGAATAATGTCAGTGTTCTGATTATTATAGAAAGGGAGTTGTAGGAGAAAGTGAAAACTGATGAAAATCCCCCATCTCTTCCAAATTCCAAGATCTAACTTCTCCTAGGAAAAAACTGGTTCCAACAATAATAAGAATAAAAATAAGAACAATTATGTTCTTCCATATTTATGGGCCATAACCTCAGCTTTTGGAAAGTCTATCATTTATATCTGTTGAAATAAAATGCTACCACCAGTGTTAGTCTTATATTAGTCTTTAAAAAATGCTTTAGAACAGCAAAAATATGTATCTTTTAAAAAGTAAAGTAATAAAGTAGGGAGAAGAATTGATTTTTTATTTTTTTGCCCCAGTGCTAAATTATCATTAGAGGAAAGTTATGCTTCATAGTCGTGATCCAGAAAACTTACAGAACATTTATATCTTCTCATCTAACAGCAAACAGCAGGATGATTGCTAAAGAAAGGAAAGATATAAAATCTATCAGCAAGGACTGGAAAATATTTTTGCTGGCAAAAGGGAACTTAGGGAGCTCAAATCTTGGTCGGCAGGCCAAAAAATGACATATTACATGTGCAAAAGGGAAAGTACTTTTACAGTTTGAAAGAGAGTTTGTGTCAAAATTTCATTTATAACAAATAACAAATTTATTGTAAATGAAATTTTGACACAAACTTCTAAATAAGGTAGGACTAATTTTGTCGGAGTTTTTTTTTTATTGTTATGAAAGTGCTTTGGTCATAGAAATTAAACTGTAAATATTAAATGTGTAAAATTGTCTCCCTAGGATACCACTGGGGAACAAAGAATCCCACTGTTTTTAAAACTACTGGGTATATTTAATGCTTATCTTTAATCTGCTCTTGCATTTTTTCTCTTTCCTGCCATAAGATGAAGAAAGTTGCATCAATGTTTGTAATACATGATAAAAGTTATCTTGTGTCCAAAGGTCAAGATAGAAAATGTTCTTCTTGGGAGGGGGGAATGAATAGATATATGCAGTGGTGGGATTCAGCTCCGCCCCTCCCCTCCCCTTCCCATCCCTTCTAGGAGTCCCCATGCACCCTATCTTCAGTCCCAGGTAAGTGCAGAGAGGCCTCCTAGGCCCAAAACAGGGCACGGGAGGGGGGGTGCAGTATGCCCCCTCATGGCCCATTTTCGCTCCCAGGAGGCTTCAGGGAGGCCTCCTAGGCCCAAAATGGGGCAGTGGGGGGTGGCTTATCCCCCCATGGCCCATTTTTGCTTCCAGGGGCTGCAGGAGGCTGAGTCCTGCCTGTCACACCCCCTGGCCATGCCCACCATGGCCATGCCCACCCGCCGGTCATTAGGGCAGAGAATCGGTTGTTAAATTATTTGAATCCCACCACTGGATATATGGATGCATTATTAGGAGTCTTATTTGTCTATAATTGCCTGGAAATGATGATTAAAGTGGGATTATATGAGATGTTGAACCCAAAATCTAAAGCAACCAAATCATTTTGAAGATGCATCATAATTTGATTAGTCTGTATCCAAGTAATAATACACCACAAAGATATCATCAACTGTGGTTGAAGATGACAAAGGAATGTCCATGTAGTTTTCTTAATTACAATATAGAAATAATTTGCCAGGGTGCTTCCTGAATGTTTTGTTGACTTCTCAGTGTGTCTTACAGCTTGGTGTTTCCTGATGATTTCCTCTCCAAGAACACAGTCCTACCTCCTTAGTTTTTCAAGCTCAACCAAGGTTATCTAAGGTTATCCAACCTATCCAAGGTTATGCTATCTAGTCCGGTTTACATGGCACTGTATCCCACATCACAATTCCATGTTGCTAATCGTCATATGGCTTAGTCCAAATAAGTTCAAAGTCACATCACATTCAATAGTGATTACTTCCTAGAAAATGTGTCAATTTCATTTAAAAAATAGTCCGGATGAGCTTTCATTTCAGGTTTCCTGTTGTTTTGCATAAGAATTAATCTGCTGTTATGCAACTAACAAACTCCTCATTTGTTTCCTTAAGTATATGTAGTTTGGTCTTATGAGTTTTTTCCATAACAAGCTCCTTAATATAACTCCCCGCCCCCATTTTTCTTTAATTTTATACATCCTTGTAAAATGTGGTTTATTTCTTCATAAATTATTGGTCCTTGATAGTCTTCTAGTATGTAAACTTTAATTCTGCACAATACTGAACATCACCATATAAATGTTCTTTCAGAATATTTTTTCTTTTATTAAAAAATATAAGCCAAAGAATTAGCTTCAGATAAGAAAGAGGTATATTCTTTGCGTCCAAATTTGTATTTGTGAAGAAGCTGACCAGGAATTAAGCTGCTCCTAGGAAATAAATTATTGAACCCTAATGAGATATTTGAATTATTTTATTTGTATAACAGTCCTTTGTTCACAATTTATGGCCAGTAATACAGTTTAGTCATTTTAAATTCTGACTCTGAAGGCCTTGCCTTCCAATTTTAAGTAGTAATTATTAAGGTCTAACACAACTTGTTCTAGTCCCAAAATGTGCTTTTCCAAAAGGCAACTGAACCTTTTTTTGGGAGGTGGGGGCAGTTCTTTGAAAAATGTTGCTTCTCATCCAAGAAGCTTCTTTGATTCTTCAGTCAAACTGAAGAAGCATCTTGGTTGAGATGCAAAAGTTTTTCAAGAAAATCCAGTTGCCTTTAGAAAAGCACTTTCGGGACAACTATGACTTGGATGATTGAAAATCTCCACAGACAATCTTGTTCTAGGCTTAAACATTAATTCCTGATTCCTAACCTGAACATTCCACCCTATAAGTTACCAATTCCTCACACTCACTATAATGATCTGAGAAATCCCAAATGTACCTCCTAATTGATAAGAGAAATTTGTTCCTTTCCAGGAGTGGGTTCTACTTAACTTTTCTACCAGTTCACATCATGCCCGCGCGTGCTTCTGCACATGCGCAGATCACCTATGATGACGTCCAGGTCAGTGGGTGGAGCCTCCTGCTGGTTTTACTACCGGTTCTTGCGAACGGGTCCAAATTGGGGGCAACCCACCACTGTTCCTTTCCCTCTGAATTACCCCATCCCCTACCTTTCAGTTGAAACTAAGATCCAGGAAAGAACAGAGGGTTACTCCATTATAGCAATAGCACTTAGACTTATCTACCGCTTCATAGGGCTTTACAGCCCTCTCTTAAGTGGTTTACAGAGTCAGCATATTGCCCCCAACAATCTGGCTCCTCATTTTACCAACCTTGGAAGGATGGAAGGCTGAGTCAACCTTAAGCCTGGTGAGATTTGATTTGCCAAATTGCTGGCAGCTGGTGATCAGCAGATAACCACTGCACCACCATGGCTCATCATATTATGTTTAAAATAGAGAAATTAATGGCTCTTTCTCACAGTGGCATTAAAGGGCTTTCCTTCAATCCTTGGGGCAACAGAAAAATATGCCTGATACATTGCAATGTCTACAATGAGGGTACTATTTGGCCCCAGTAATAAGGCCAGGGATTGCTGATAATCTCACCACTTTAAGGAGAGACAATTTCAGAATATTTCAGAATAGCACTATTTTGTAATAACATTGTACCAAAATAGAGCTACCCTGAAAGAAAGAGAAATTTGTCTTTCTATATAATTTCCAAAGCGGCTGACTGCTTGCAAGATGGAATGGGAAAGATGGGATATGGAAAGATTTTCTGATAAATTTCGATGGCTGGAATCCCTACAGATTGCTAAAAAAATAAATGAAGGAAAATAACAACAATGAGAGCAGACAATATTGACAAATCATATGATGAAGGCAAGGTATGCCTCTGTCTTTCTTCTGCCTTTAAATATACCAGTATATTGGCTCTTTCTTTCCCTCTGGAGCCAAAGATTTTGGAGGGAAATAAGAAAGTTCAGTAATGGGTTTAAACTGGGGAGCGGGAAGACCTGTAAAGAACTTTTTATTTAATTTATTACCAGGTGCCTGAGAATGCTATGCTGGCTAGGAACAGCAATTTTTCCTCCATTATCCCAAACCCTGCAACTCTTGTCAGTTTCTCTGCTTTGCTAACAGCCATACATCTGAGAGAATGCTTCTCCTGTTTTTTTTGTTTTTTGTTTAAATTTGATTTATATGCCGCCCTTCTCCGAAGACTCAGGGCAGCTTACAATGGGTTAAGCAATAGCCTTCATACTTTTGTATATTTATACAAAATCAGCTTATTGCCCCCATAATCTGGGTCCTCATTTTACCTACCTTAGAAAGGATGGAAGGCTGAGTCAACCTTGAGCCTGGTGACATTTGAACTTGCAGTAATTGCAGGCAGCAGATGTAAGTGGATGTTAATTAGTCTGCTGAGCCAGAGCTTTTAAAAATAGGTCTAGCATTCTCTCCAAAGATTAGTGAGCCTGTGTTAGTTATAGAAACAGTCTGGTCTAATAGTTTAAGGCACTTGGCTAGAAACTGGGAGACTTGAATTCTGATCCTGCTGTAGGCATGAAAATTGAACAGAATAGAACAGAATAACAGAGTTGGAAGGGACCTTGGAGGTCTTCTAGTCCAACCCCCTGCTCAGGCAGGAAATCCTATACCATTTCAGAAAAATGGTTGTCCAATCTCTTCTTAAAAACTTCCAGTGTTGGAGCATTCCCAACTTCTGAAGGCAAATTGTTCTACTGATTAATTGTTCTAACTGTCTGGAAATAACTGACTGTGATTTTGGACCAAACACTTTCTCTCAGACCTACCCACCTCACAAGGTTGTTGTTGTGGGGAAAAATAGGAGGAGGAAGGAGTATTAGTTTTGTTTATCATCTCAAGTTATTTATAAAAATAATAAAGGCATTATCTAAATAAATAAATAGATGATGATAGAGATAGGTAGGTAGGTAGGTAGGTAGGTAGGTAGATAGATAGAGCAATAGCACTTAGATTTATATTCTGCCCCATGGTGCTCTACAGCACTATCTATCTGGGAGCAATCTGGGTCCTCATTTTACTGACTTCGGGAGGATGAAAACAGAGTCAAGCTTGAGTCAGGATCAAACTCCAGACTGTGGGCAGAGTTTGCCTGCAATACTCCATTCTAACTACTGCACACTGCCTCAGATAGATGATAGTATAGTATAGTTTATTGAATAGCCCAAAGGCCTTTTCAAACAAAACAGAAAAGAAAAAGGGAAAAAGATAAAACAGTTACAAAAATAGCAATCTAAAAATATATGATAGATGACATTAAAATTTTACAATATCAAATTTCAATAGCTAAGTTGCCAAGACTAGATAACCCAAATAGGATAGCTCCTCTCTAACTGAGCTCATCTTCCTTACAATCGATAAAAAATTTTTTTGATATAACTGGCTCGTATTGCCGTCATTCTTTTAAGGTATCGAGTGATCGCTCTTACCAGGGGAGGAGAGTCAGCCTTCAACAGAAATGCTAATTTTTGGTTTATATTCCAGTGGGGAACAGATAGATGATAGATACAGTAGTGGCCAAAATTGTGGAAACCTTTTGGGAAAAGTGTATTTTTGAGGTTTGATGGCTAATAACCCCACTTTTTGGTGTTTCAAGATAATCATATTCCACTGCTGGAATGGCCTGGGAATAGCCCAGACCTTAACCCAATTGAAAATCTATGGAGCCGACTAAAGAAACTTATTAGTCAGAAGCGACCCAGCAATAAAACATAGTTAATAGAAGCAATCATTCAATCTTGGTTTAACATTATAACAGCCGCACAACTAAAAGACTTGGTTCACTCCATGGGAAGACGTTGTAAGGCCATAATTCATGCTAAATGTTACCCAACTATTAACTGACAGAGTGATAATTTTCGTTTTTTCTATGGTGATAATTTTTGTATATCTCATTTTTTCTATGTGTTTCACTTTTCTTCTTTATACTGTAACTGCTATTCTAATAGCAAATCCTTCATAAAAGTTATTGCATTACATTCTTGATTAAATTATCTTTCCATTGATATATATTTTTACAGTACTACTCCAGAAAAGAAGTGGTGTCATTAGCTAGTATTAGAAAATATACTTTTCCCAAAAGGTTTGCACAATTTTGGCCACTACTGTAGATGATAGATAGATAGATAGATAGATAGATAGATAGATAGATAGATAGATAGATAGAAGATAGATGGATAGATAGATAATACATAGAAGATAGATAGATAGATAGACAGAGATAGATAGATAGATAGATAGATGATAGATAGAAGATAGATAGATAGATAGACAGTCAGAGATAGATAGATAGATAGATAGATAGATAGATAGATAGATAGATAGATAGATAGATGCAGGAAATTTGTGTAACATCAGACAACTGTGAATTCAAAAATTGCCAGTTCAAAATCAGACCGGTAAATGCCTTTGCAAAAGTCATTCTCTCATGCAGTTCCAGCCAAAAGGGCAATGGAGGGCAGCTCTCAGCAGCAACTGATTTAGAGTTAAAGGCATCCTCAGGTCTGTCTAATGTGGCCAATCCTGGCCCTTGAAAGTGTCATCGGCAGCATGATTGATGTAATGTTGTACATCATGTTCGTGACAAGCCTTCTATTAGAAGAAGAGGAAGAAAAATGTTACATTTAAACTGGAACAGCTAAAGAGGTTACGGAATGGGGAGGAGAGAAAGGTGGTATCGTGAGAACATGCCCTTTAAGAATGATTAGCAATGAGATATCCTCATTTTACAATTAGAGCCACATAAAGATGAGCCCATGTACAATGAGGAGAAAGCAGTGGTGAAATACAAATTTTTTAACTACCAGTTCTGTGGCGAGGCACGGTGGGCATGGTGTGGCTTGGTGGGTGTGGCTTGGTGGGCGTGGAAGGAGAAGGATATTGCAAAATCTCCATTCCCACCCCACTCCAGGGGGAAGGATATTGCAAAATCTCCATTCCCACCCGACTCTGGGGCCAGCCAGAGGTGGCATTTGCTGGTTCTCCAAACTACTCAAAATTTCCGCTACCGATTCTCCAGAACCTGTCAGAACCTGCTGGATTTCACCCCTGGGAGAAAGATATAACAGTGGGATGCCCTTATTTATTCTTCCAACCTGGAACTCAGATCCTATTGAAGTCAATAATTTCACTAAGACACTTACAACTGCAGATAAGACCTTTACCATTCATTTACAACTGGTTGGTGTAATGCTGAAATTAAACAGGGAGCCACTTTTTTTCCCCTTTCTTACCTATTTGAGAGCTCTTAATCACGAATGCCTTCTCTGAGCACCCTCAGCTAATCTTTGCACAGCTCCAGTTATGCAGCAGAGACTTTTAAAATGTCACAGTGATCTGAACAATGATCCAGTGCTTACTGGTGTATGAACTCTTGTTCACCAGAGTCTGCGGAGGGATATTTTATAGCTTTACACATCCTGGTGATTTATGGTCAGCTTTGCCCTAGCAATATGCTAATAAATTTAACAAGACCTCTCTAAGACCCTCAGCCTTCACGTAAAATGAAGCTCGGTGCAAGGTGAGACGTCGCTGTGATGGGGAGGGGGGAAATTTAACCCCCCCCAAAATGGAAAAGCACAATCCACTAAACCGCAATGCAGCCAGTTCATGGTTGATGAAGCAATCACGGGAATTAATAAAAGTTATTCATTTATTGCTGTATGGCCTCATATTCCTACACCTACAAGATACGACTTCTGCTGAAATCAAGATGCATCTCTAATAAACTACAAGTAAGGCTCCCCAGATTTACTTCTAAGCTTTGCAAAGTGGGTTTGAGTGAATATCCGACAGGTATCGATATGAAAATTGGTTTGAATCAGGGGAGAAATCCAGCAGGTTCTGACAGGTTTTGGAGAACTAGTAGTGGAAATTTTGAGTAATTCGGAGAACCAGTAGCAGAAATTTTGAGTAGTTCGGAGAACCAGCAAATACCACCTCTGGCTGGCCCCAGAATGGGGTGGGAATGGAGATTTTGCAATATCCTTCCCCCAGGAGTGGGGAAGGAATGGGGATTTTGCAGTATCTTTCCCCTGGAGTGGGGTGGGAATAGAGATTTTCCAGTATCCTTCCCCTACCATGCCCACCAAGCCACACCACGCCCACCAAGCCACGCCCACAGAACCGGTATTAAAAAAAATGGATTTCACCACGGGTTTGCATAGATCTTCCATCTGTTTATTGGCATCAACCTGAACTTCAGGCCTAAACACATAGACTCAGAGGCAAACTAGGCTGAGATCCATGAGTCCTGTTCCCATGTCAATTTGCATAGAAGTTGAATCCCTGCTGAGCCAAGGCAGACTCAGACCTGGGTCCAGCAAGATTCTCATTCCAACAAGTGGGCCTGAGACTTACATCCAGGGACAAGAATAACACCACGGCCAGTTCAACTTTGGATAGTTTTAGCCATCAAGCCTTATATAGCATGAACATTCTGAGATGGCCAGTTGTATGTTCCATCTTAAAAGGCATGTGGATCACTGCCTCCCCACACAGCAATTAACAGGAATAATGGGGTGGGGTGGGGGAGATGTCATAATTAAGAACACCTGAACACCTGAAAAAGAGGATTGAGTTTAAGGGAGAGGCTCAGAAATCGTTTCCGTAAAATTCCTTTCTTTCAATATATATGGATAATATAAAGACATGG